>NW_026464019.1:0-17212 GCF_027475565.1 Acinonyx jubatus
GCTCTTGGCAGATTTGGCCGGACCCAGGTGGGAGCATTCGTTAGGCTGTGCTTCTTACCCCAGAATGACCATGTGGGTGCACGCTGCAGCCCATGGCACGGGGATCCGTGTGCCCGCAGCAAGGGGTCCAGAAACTCCAGCTTTCTTCCCAAAGTGTGTCAGGGAACATCCGTGAGAACTGAGGACCTCCTATGAGGCATCTGCTATATGATTCATGCTTATTCTTGTCTGAGTTCCCTGCAGAATCCATGTGTGCTCTCTTCCAGAGACTGAGGAAAGGCCTCATTTACAGTCTCCATTCTCTGTGCTTGTCAAGGGGAACTTGCACTTATTTCTGGTCTTTTTATTTATATTATTTGGGTACTTTTAGCTTTATTTATTTATTTTGAGAGAGAGAGAGAGAGAGAGAGAGAGGAAGGAGCAGAGAGAGAGGGAGTGAGAATCCCAAGCAGGCTCAGAACCTGGCTCAGGGCTCAATCACAGAAGTGGAGATCATGACCAGAACTGAAATCAAGAGTCTGACACCCAACCGACTGAGCCACCCTATTTCTGGCCTTTTGAATCTGTACCATTGATATATGTGTCTGTTTGGGGACCGATACCATACCAATTATAGGTAATGTAGAAAATGCAAAGTTTGATGGATGATAGAGAGATAGAATATACTCACGTGATCTATAGCCATGCACCGTCATTGATCTACCTCATCCAGTTCAGTGCAGAGGATAATGGGGACTGGCCCGCCAGAACGGGAAGTGAGATGAGAAAACTGAACTGTCCCCCCAGGTCTCCCGAAAAAGTTGTGGAGGGGCGTGCATGCTCTCCGCTTTTGTGCTCACTGGGCGGAAACATCCTCCCCCAGCGGTCAATGAGTCTTGGCCCCAACAACACAAGTCTCTAAATAGTGGGAGGAGCCCAGGGTGATTCATGCTGAGGAGGCCCTATGTCTGCAGCAAGGACTGAGGTGTGGTGGCACCTGCAGCACAGGAAGAAGCCCTGAGGGAGGAGAAGTTCTGGCCCTGTGTGGGTGGACAGTATGCCAGGCTGACTGAAGTCCTTAGTGCCCTGGTCTCTCTCTCACAGCTCCAGGATGTCCCTTCCAGTCATGGGTGTGGCTGGACACTGAGACAGCAGGAGGCACTGTAGGCCTGTGCCTGAGTGGTGTCTGTGTGGGGAGGGGTCCCAGCTGAGAACCCAGGCCTGGAGCCCTGCCTTGCACCCTCTACAAAATTGTGCCTAGAGGAGTTTCCCTAGTCCCACCCACCCTACACTCAGCTGTAACCACGTTCAGTCCCAGGGGAGGGAGAGATTTGCATGAAGGCTTCCTCTCTCTCTTCCAGGAAGGGAGAGGATAAGAGAGGTTTGTGCAGGTCTCTCCCTTGAGGGCTCAGGACCACAGCCTGGGGTGTCTCCACCCTGGCCTGCACGCCTCCCCTCCTTACCTTCCTTGCTCTCTGCTCAGGTTACTGGCTGTGGAAAGTGGAAGAATTGCTTCTGGGGGACCCCCAAGTTGCTTGTTTCCCCCATTTTGAGAACACACTGTGGGTAATAATCTGATACTGACCTGTGTTTCCACTGCTGTGTTGCTGGGTCCTGGGCACTGTCTGTGTTGACACAGGAAACCTCTTTATCAGGGTCTGTGGACTAGAAGGTCACCCTCAGCTGCACTGGAATCAGCAACAATGTTGGGTCGTATTAGGTGGGCTGGTACCCACAGATTCCCCACCGTGTCCCCAAAGCTGAGATGCTCAGAAGCACTAGGCCCTCCGGGATCCCAGCTGGGTTCTTGAAAACAGGGCCTCTCTGATCATCTCGGGCCTGTGGCCTGAGGACGAGGCTGGTCATTACTGACACAGTGCTCTAAGCCCGTGGGCAAATGATACAGCAACGTGCCCCAGTTTCCCATGGTCACTGCCAGTGACAAATAAACAGGGAGACCATGGACACCCCGGAGGGTCTGAGGGTCTGACTCTCTGAGCACAGAACAACTATGAAGAGTCAGTGACAGTAGCTTCGTCTCATGTTGTTTTCTTCTAAAAATAAGACAAATCTCTTAAGATAATTTACAGGCATAAAGTGCAGTCATTTAAATGGTACAATTCAGTGGTCTGTAGTATGTTTCCTGAGTTTGGCAAACATCATCAGGATCAAATTGACATTTCCATCACCTGCAGAAAAACCCCTGACCCCCGAGCAGTGAGTCCATGGCCCCCCTGCATCAGCCCTTTGGAGCCAAAAATTCCTTTCTGTCTGCAGTGATTTTCCTGTTGTGCACATTTCACAGGTGCGGAATCACAGACAACGTGCCCCCGGAAGCTCACCTTTCAGTGGCATCAGCATGTGCATTGTTGTAGGAACATCACGGGCACCGTATTTATTTATTTATTTATTTATTTTTTCAATATATGAAATTTATTGTCAAATTGGTTTCCATACAACACCCAGTGCTCATCCCAAAAGGTGACGGGCACCATATTTAAATACAGGGAACATTTCATCATTTCATCTAGAGATGTGTTCATCTTGTGCAGAGGACACGCGGATCTATCTAGATGGCTGCAATTTTAATAGAGGCTGTCAAAATAACATAATTATTTTCCATGATGGTGTGTAATCACAGATTCTTTTTTAAAAAGTTTATTTTCCAATGGCTATTTTCCCACATTGTCATTTTTTATTTTGTAGATTTCTGCATACTGCAATTTTATTCAATAGTTTCGCCGGTGTTGTTTATTATTATGAAGAATAATATTATGTGTTACGGTCCATATTTCAAGTTTTTGTCTCATACATTTTTCCTTTCCTTGTGGTGGGGAGGTGGGCTCTGTGGCCTTTCTCTTTTTCCCATTCCCTCATGCCCGGCAGACTCTACATGTCTCCTCCCCGCTCTTTTTCCTTAGATGTTTCCAGAGCGTCCCTCCTGACTTCGCTTTCTCTCCCATCTGCCCACAGCACTGCATCTGAGACCTCCCGTTTCACTATTTCTCACCCTGGATGCCCATCCTGGGGTCAGGGCTTGGTCTCTCCACTTGCTGTCCTGTGTCTTCACTCTCAGGGGCTTTTTCCAGAGATGGTGGTTCAGACCCATGGCTAGCTTTCCCCTTCTGTCACCCCAGCCTTTTCGGGAACTGACTTCTCTTTCCACTGACGCTCATGATTTGTGGTGTGAATGTGGGAACAAGGCCACGAGGGATTCTGGGCTGGTTTTGTGTTCATTTATCATTTATTTTCACTTCCAGGTTGGAGAAGTTGATACATAATAAGTCTCATGTGGATATTACTTCAGCTACCCAGAATTTTTCATGAAAAATATTGTTAAGTCTAAACTAATAACAATAAAAGGAGACCTCCCTTAACAACAGATACCTTTAAAATTATTTCATTTTTTTCTAACTTACTTTGATATAAAGGGTGAAAATGAGCAGACAAAGATAATTTTAAGAAAACTGTTATTTAATATTTGTCTGAAATTTCTTATTAAGAGACTTAAATGTCACTAAAACCACAGGTAGAGAGTAGAGAGAAGAAGGCAGGTTTCCAAGTTAAGGGATGAAATATATGACTTAGAAGTGTTGGAGCTACTTTGAGTTCTCTCCTTGGTGAGGTACAGGCAGAGGCTTCAGCAGATGCTGTCACCCAAAGGAAACTTTATTTGCCACAGATAAGGGGATCAGGGACAAGAATTATCAAAGCTGTGTCTCCCTGAGTGGAGGCGAGTGGATTCCTTTCATTCAGGGTTAGGATGGATACCCAGAAAAGGGAGTTTTGTCATCTTATGCAAGAGTGGGCATGAGGTTGTGCAGGAATATGGAGCACAGAAGCTTGTGTCCCCATCGTGTGGTAGGTCAATGAAGCTTGTCCTCCTCCTAGGGCAGAGACTTAACATTATAAAGAGGCAGAGGTCCCTGGAGGACACTCCCTGGTCCATCTGCACTGGTGGAGCTGTTGCAGGAGATAAAACTGGTCTAGGCTCCCAGGCTTTTTCTGCTGTTTGCCTCTGAAATAGATGAACTTCCTGTGAAAAAGAAGGGGTGTCAGTGGGGTCCCGCTGGTGACCTTTTTAACCTCATTAACCTGTGGGGCAAGTTTTCAATCCTGCAAAAACAACTCAAGCATGTGCTTTAGGTCAAAGTTTACTTTTGTTCCTGCACTGGGGCTTTTCCTCTGGTCATTGTCTCTGAAGCACTCAGGCTATTTCCTGGCCTGGTGGAGACTGGTAGGTTGGCATCCCCTTTGTTCTCCTCAAACCCTGAACTCCTGACCTTGTTGCATTTCTGTTTTCTTTTCCTCCCAGGAAAGTGCTCGGTATGGGTGCTGGGCAAGTAGAACCTGCAGGGCACAGACCACAGAAAAAGCTGGGGTGCTCTTGGGTCAGGAAAGCTGTCTCCTCTTTATATACAGAGACTTTTTTCCCACCTGGGGACCCCTTCAGTTCTGCTTTCAGATGGCTCAGGGTATTTAGTTTAAAAACATGGTGCTGGGGCGCCTGGGCGGCGCAGTCGGTTAAGCGTCTGACTTCAGCCAGGTCACGATCTCGCGGTCCGTGAGTTCGAGCCCCGCGTCAGGCTCTGGGCTGATGGCTCGGAGCCTGGAGACTGTTTCCGATTCTGTGTCTCCCTCTCTCTCTGCCCCTCCCCCATTCATGCTCTGTCTCTCTCTGTCCCAAAAATAAATAAAAAACGTTGAAAAAAAAATTTTAAAACATGGTGTTAACAAGCAGCCCTGGGCTGCTTAGTCAGTTAAATGTCGGACCTCAGCTCAAGTCATGATCTCCTGGTTTCTGATTTCAATTCCCAAGTCCACCTGTCTGCTGTCAGCAAGGAGCCAGCCTAGGGGTTAAGGCAGACAGGGGGAACAACCTCAGGGTTAACAAGGCACCTTTTCTTTTGTTAACCATCTCTGCTCTGGGCTGCTTTGCCTGCAGTGCAGCGGTCTGTAGCTCAATTTACCTGTTTATCTAACTTGGTCCTTTCCTCCAGTGAAAGCAGCTTTTCTGCTATAGTACTAAGTTGGAGAGTGCTTCTGCCCTGAATGCCTAATCTGGCTTACCTCATATACCTTTGTATGGGGAGCCTTTGTGCCTGTTCTTATTTTAGGCCTTTTCCCCTCCCTCTCTATTCTGGGGGCTCTGCAACCCCTTTCTATTCTGGGGTGCCTTTGCAGCTCCCTATTCTTGGGATGTCTTTACATCCCCCTAGTCTTCGGGTGCCAATCTGGTTTGCCCAAACTCAGTTGCCGGAGTGCAGCTCCAGCAGATCCAGGGGTTCCCGAAGGATGAACAGCCTTGGCGAAAAAGTGAAAATAAAACAAAACTAAAATAAAAAACTAAAATAAAAACAAAAAATAAAAATGGACACAGACAACAGCAGTGTGTTGAACCGGCTGATTTATTGCAGTAAATGTGGAATTATATACGTTAGTGATTTCCTTGTAGCATACGTCAACTATGTTTTTCTAACATTACATAATTTTGAAAATGTTCCTATGTGTAAACAACCTTTAAGAAATAACATGGTGATTTTGCCTTAACTTTCCCGCATACCCTTTGATTATAGATTAATTTCTTACATTATTCCATTAGGCATCTGCGTTTGTCTATAATCTACAAAGGATTTGCTTAGCTGTTCTCGTGAAAGGCCCTCCATTTCTTAACACCTCAAGTGGAACAGTTATAGGGACATGACCTCCTAACCACATGAGGCCAGAAGAACAATGTGTTTGCCTCGGTCCGAGGTGCCAGAAAGGGGCTGAAAAAGCCTTAGAAACCCATGCCTCATACATTCTCAGAGAGACAATGCACCTAGGAACCAATGAACCATTCTGTAGCTTAACCGACTAGGTTCAGTCACCATCTGGAATGCCTCCGGGGGCCAGGTGGGCCTAGGGGTTGAAGTCACCTGTGCCCAGAGATACACTCCTTAGTTGCCGGAGTGAGGCTTTCAGATCCGTATGTCTCTCCTTACAGGCCCTCTTTGCTGGCAAATGCATGAGGCTATCCTTCCTGCAAGTAGAGGAGTCTCCATAGGGGATAGCAAGAGCTAACCGTAAGGCCGGACAATTTCTTGCGGAACCTTAATTTCTTCCCTAATGGTTCTTTTCCCAGGGGGCCTGCCGAGCGCAATTCCCCAACAGACAATACCCCAGGTACTTTTAAGGCCAAGTTACGTAAAAGCAGGAGTACAAGAAGCTTCACTGTCGGCGGGCCGCCCTGCAGTCACCAATCCGTCCACAGCCCAGGGCCTGCCACTCAGGCTGGGAGAGCTTGGCTTGCAGCACTCAGTTGTGAGCATTCTATGGCGTTGTATTTCTTTATGCCTTGTTAGCCCCTTGGTGTAAGCCCGGGAGACTCCTATGCTTATGCCCCACAGTGAACATCTTCTTTTGTCATCAGTAAGAAAACAAAACATGAGCCTGTTAACAACTAGTGGGTGACGCCATGAAACTTACATTCTAGCTTCTATTTTCCAGTGTGGAGTCTGGGTGGAAGATACTTTCTCACTTCAAGGAGATTGAAGAAGTCTGACTGTGCACTGTAGACAGGGACAGCCCTAACAATGGACTACAGAGAGGAATGTGAGAAATGAAGGATCACAGGGTGTCTGACTTGGGATGCCCTGAAGAGAGTCTCATACATTCACAGTGGGAGCAGCCATCACAGCCATGTGCACCTGCAGCCAGTCAACTGGGGGACTCAGCTGGAGAGGGAGCAGTATGTGGATTTGATGGGGTGGGTGGTCAGTGAGGCAGGTGGGACTAAACCTCGAGGGGTATTTGGGATGGATTGTGATCATGCTAATGATGACCCAGGATTTTAAGAAAGTGAGGAGGGATAGGGAGTCTAAGGAAGTGAAGAAACCAGCAGGAAAAGGGAGAGAGAAAATGCCATTTCTTCCATGTCATAAGTATCCTCTCACCCACCCTCATATTGGACAAGAGGGAGTGGTATCTGTCTCACTAGGCCTCCTGCCTTGTCTCCTTGACACCAAAGGAGAAGGAGAAATAAATCAGTTGTGATAATAGCCAAAGTATTAAATGACAGCTGAGGGGCCCCTGGGTGGCTCCGTCAGTTAAATATCTGACTTCGGTTCAGGTCATGATCTCATGGCTACCGAGTTCAAGTGCCACGTCGGGCTCTCTGCTGACAACTCGGAGCCTGGAGCCTGCTTCCCATTCTGTCTCCCCTCTCTCTGCACTTCCCCCACTTGTGTTCCGTCTCTCTGTCTCTCAAATATGTATAAACATTAAAAAAAATTTAAAAAGACTGATGAAAGCGTCTCCCTCACTCTCTCAGGTAGGATGAATTCTCTTCCACTTCCTGCACAGCTCAAGACCTATTTGTGCTCATGGAAAAGAATGAATGAGTATATGAATGAGAGTGATGAAAGTTTTCAGAGAACAAAATACAGAAGAGTACATCTTCAGTTTGGTAAAGAAAACTATAAAACACCTTCCCTTCGGTGAACACACACAGAGATGAAGCTCTGAAAGCTTTCCCACCTCGGGTAGGGAGCAAGGCCACCATGTCCTATGTCAACACTGCTGTTCCACATAGGACTGGATGTGTCTGTCAGAACCATAAGGCAAGACAAACAATGAGAGGCATTCAGATGAAGAAGAACAAGAGACAATTGTCCCATTTCAGGTGAGAGAATGACCTACAGGAAAACTACAAAGGAAGCTACAATGAAGTATGCAAATATATAAATTCAAACAGTAATAAATAATTTTGGAAAGATTTTAGAATAAAGATCAACATAGAAAGATCATATAGATGTATACATACTAGCAATAAACAGGTGAAAATAATTTACAAAAACCTTAAAACCACTCGATGAACTATTTTGGGGCATATTTAACAAAACAAGTATAGGCCACAGGTGCTGAAATCTGGACAATGCTGGTAAATGTAATCAAAGTGGATCTAAAACAAGGAAAGATAAGTTCCGTTCATGGGTTAGAAGACTCATTATAGTAAATATGCCAGTTCTTCCCAAATTGGATAAAAGTGTAATTCAGTTCCTGTCCTAGCAAGTCAGGGTGGTATGGATAGAGGATAGACGCATTGGCCAAGATAGCAGAACATAATACCCAGAAACCAACCCACAGAATGAAGGATAAACAACTTTTTTCTTTTACAAAGTAAAAGAAGCCTTTCCGAGGAGAAAGGATGGACTTTTGGACAAATGGCCACAGAACAGTTGGATATCCTGAGAGAGAAATGAATCATACTTAAAACTCACTTTATATATATTAAAAAATTACTAAAAGTATTACAGAAATAACTGTAAACATAAAGCTGTAAACATAAAAGGAGAAAATATTCAGGATCTAGGGTTTTATAAAAAAGTTTAGACAAGACACTGTCAGGATAACCCATGAAAAAACAAAAGAAAAACAAAAAAAAAATGACACTTGTTAAATACGACTTCATCAAATATAAATTCATTGTTTTCCCTTTTCTTCTTAAGGTAGTAAGCCAAGGAAATTACCTAAAAATATAGAAGATTAACATAATACTCAATTTAATGGAAAGTAGCTGGAATCCATTGCTTTAACGCACAGGAGTTTTCAAATATTCACGAGATAGACATATTCTCAATTGTAGGCCAGAGGAGGGACGTGAGGTCTGGAGTATCTTCTGCAAAGAACTGGCAATTTACCATTTGATTGAGGTAAATGCCTCCAAATCCTATGGACTAGGGCTTCTTTGGAGACTGAAAACTGCTACATTGAACATGGGCAGCACTGTAGGGTCACATTATACAAGATTCAGCTCAATGATGTGTGAATGAACAGAAGTGAGGAAACCCGCTGGGCTCTCAGGGCTGTGAAAACATAGTGGGGTGTGTGCCCTTCAGCCAGGAGGGGGTGCTGTGGGACTGCCATGGTGTCCCTACACAGGGGCTCAGTGAGGACCATACACTAAAAGGAACCTGGGACTGGGGACTGGGCCCTGTACTTCCTGAGGGAGACTCAGCAGCTGCGTCCCTTCTGGTGTGGCAGAGTCCCCACTTGAGCAAGGACATGCGTGTTGTCTCAACAGGTGCTTCCTTGCAGGGGTCTCCCCAGTGGTGAAGCCAACCTCCATCGTCCCCAGTATGTGATGTGAGGTGGCAAGAGTGACAGCCAGGGAAGGGGGAAGGGGGAAGAAGTCGGCCTCCTGCACAGAACTGGCCATGTGTCAATGTGGACCCATCGCTCTGTGGCCCTGATCCTCATCTGTGTGGTTGTACAAGAGTCACCACGTCAGTGCTGCCCCATCAATAATAGCCAAGGGCGCTGTGGACAGACTCACTATGCGGAGCCAGAGGAGAGCACAGTGTGTCCTCAGGGGATGGGAGGCCACACAGGGGACACCTGGCCTGTCCCGAAGGAAGGGGATGGTGGACAGAGCAGTGGGAAGGCAGGAACTCTGATGAGATCTGCTCACCATGTCACATATGCTGTGTCTGGGCCTGGATACCAGGGGGTGGTCGTCACCTGCTTCTGAGGGTCGGCCATGATTAGACCTGGGACCAGTATGTGGACAATGCTTGTGCCCTCTGCTCAGGACTCCAAACTATGACCCCCTTCTCCTGGCATGGCCCCAGAGACCACCTCCCCGTCCAACCCACCTGACATCTCAGGCAGAGGGACTTGACCCAGGGTCAGTGAAGTGTCAGAGAGCTGCTGGTCTGATTTGCATGGATGGGCCGTCCCTCTCTCAGAGGATGAAAAGGGGAAGGAAGGGATTAGAGGAGATCTGCTCAGCTGTGGATCCACAGAAGGCAGGGTCGGTGATGACCTCCACCATGGCCTGGTTCCCTCTTCTCCTCACCCTCCTCATCCACTGCACAGGTGACTAGATGAGGGAACAGAGGAAGTGGTCCAGGGAGGACACGTGGGCCTTGGATTCTCCTCTGGTCTCTAGATCCCAGCATCCCCCTCTCTATGTCTCTCCCCTTCCAGGGTCCTGGGCCCAGTCTGTGCTGACTCAGCCGCCCTCAGTGTCTGGGGCCCTGGGCCAGACGGTCACCGTCTCCTGCGCTGGAAGTGCCAACAACATTGGTATTGTTGGTGTGAACTGGTACCAGCAGCTTCCAGGAAAGGCCCCTAAACTCCTCATCTATGCTAATAACAGACGACCCTCAAGTGTTCCTGACAGATTTTCTGGCTCCAAGTCTGGCAACACAGGCTCCTTGACCATCACTGGGCTCCAGGCAGAGGACGAGGCTGATTATTACTGCCTGTCTGCTGACATTACTCAAGGTGCTGACACAGTGCTCCAGGCCTGTGGGGAAGTGAGACAAAAACCTGCTGTCCCCACAGCAATGGGACTTCCTGTGCAGGCCTGACTTTTTGGCCAAGTACTGTGCTTCCTTGTTTGTTTTGTACAAATTAGGGTCTGAGACCCTCCACAAGCAATAAGTCTACAAAGTCTTTCCACATTCTTTGCTATTCCTCCTTGAAGCCTGTCTTTGGGATATATATACTGTGTGATTTTCTCAAACTGAGCACATTCCTGGGTGCCAAAGGCAGGCTGCCCTCAGGACAGGGTCCATGACAGGTCACAGCAGAAACAGGAACACAAATCCAGCTCTGTCTGAGTCAGGACACATCGGGAGTGTCCGCTATGTGTCCTGGTAACAAAAGCTCCCACTATTTGCCCCTAAATCCTCATCTATTATGATAGTCGGATCCATTGTGGATCCTGATTCCCTCTTTGGCTCCATGTCTAGCAACTCTGGCTCCCAGATCTTCCCTGAGCTGAGGGCTGAGGGCTGAAGAGGAGGCTTCTGGTCCCTGCCCCGCCTGGGACAGCATCGTGGGGTCACACAGAGTCCCAGGCCCATGAGAACTGAAAGCAGAACCCCTTTCTCATCTGCTGGAAGGGCGAGGCCCCAGCAGCTGCTCAGGTTCAGCCTGTGACTTCTGCTTCTGATGCTCCTGCTGCTGCCACCATGGGCCCCGGTGCATGCAACAGCACCACCTGGGAGTGAGGGCTCCTCCTTCCCTTCTGTCCCCAACGTCACTCACAGCAGCCCCTTCCTAGACAAAGGGTCTCAAAGGACACAGAAAGCTCATCTCGCCCATCACGTTGAGACACAAGGTCTCTAAGTTCATGGACTGGGGGTCGTGGGTCCAGTATTCTCAGCTCCCACCTGACTTCTGAGGAAGCCAGGGTCTCCATCCTTGGCCATTTACCTATTTCTAGAAGTTTCCAGACCTATGTAATCCTCGTATTAGTCTTCAGTAGAAAGAACTGTTCTTTTGGCTCTTTGGGATGACTTCTTCTCTCCCTGCAGCACCAGCCCCAGAGTATATATGACTAAATCATAAACTTTTGTCTTTTGAAATGAGTCCCTGTCCATTCCCATCAATGCTTAGATCCAACCAGGGATTTTCTTATTCACTTGCAGTGCCTAAACCTTACAGAAAGATGGTGAATAATAATGGTGTTTAGGTCACGTTAGCCTTTTCATCTTGTAGAAATGTCCTCCCCACCCCCATCTCATTATCTAATTTTCTGGGTGTGGGACTGAGTTCTCTGTGTGTGGGAGACTCTGTGTTATCACAGTATACATTTTCTGTCTGTGAATGTGGAACGAGGTTGTACACAAATGAAACTATGATCTCTGAAGGCCGTTAGTGCATTTTGTGTATTTTGTTAATATATTATTTATTTCTTTATTCGTCTATTTGCATCTAAATTAGTTAGCATATAGTCCAATAATAATTTCAGGAGTAGATTCCAGTGATTCATCCCCTATGTATAACACCCAGTGCTCATCCCAACAAGTGTCTTCCTTAATGCCTCTTACCCATTTAGCCCACGCCCCCCCACAACCCCTAGCAACCCTCAGTTTGTTCTCTATATGTAAGAGTCTCTTATGTTTTGTCTCCCTCATTGTTTTTATATTATTTTTGCTACCCTTCCCTTATGTTCATCTGTTTTGTATCTTAAATTCCTCATATGAGTGAAGTCATAGGATGTTTCACTTTCTCTGACTGGCTAATTTTACTTGGCATAATATCCTCCAGTTCCATCCCGTAGTTGCAAATGGCAAGATTTCATTCTTTTGATTACCGAGTAATTCTCCATTGTATATATATACCACATCTTCTTTTTCCATTCATCTGTCAATGAACATTTGGACTCTTTCCATACTTTGGCTATTGTTGATAGTGCTGCTAGAAACATTGGGGTGCCTGTGCCCCTTTGAAACAGCACACTTGTATCCCTTGGACAAATACCTAGTAGTGCAATTTCTGGGTTGTAGGGTAGTAGTTTTTTTTCTGTTTTCCCACTTAATTTTTTAAAAAATATAACTTATTATCAAATTGGTTTGCATACAACACCCAGTGCTCATCCCAACAAGTGCCCTCCTCAATGCCCATCATCCATGGGTAGCTCCATTTTTAGATTTTTGAAGAACCTCCATACTATTTTTCAGAGTGACTGCACCAGTTTGCATTCCCACCAGCAATGCAAAGTGAGATCCTTTTTCTCCGCATCCTTGCCAATATCTGTTTTTGCCTGAGTTGTTAATTTTAGCCATTCTGACTGGTGTGAGATGGTATCTCATTGTGGTTTGAATTTGTATTTCTTTGATGATGGGTGATGTAGAAACTTTTTTCATGTGTCTTTAACCATCGAGATGTCTTCTTTGGAAAAGTGTCTATTCATGTCTTTTGCCCATTTCTTCACTGGAATATTTGTTTTTTGGGGGGATGGTTTGGTATTTGAGGATATGTGGGAAAGGCTGGGACAATCCTGTTTGTCCCCTGCCAGCAGGGACACCATTCAGGGCCTCCAGGGTTTCAGGCATCAGTGTGCTCACTAGACGACGCTGACCTGCCAGGACCTGGGGATCATCAGCACCCAGACCACCTGTATCTCTGGGTTAGTTCATTAACGCCTCCTCTGTGTGCTCCCACTTGTGAAAGCCCTGGGCAGGAAAGCTGGACAGACAGACCTCAAGGGTTCACTTGAGTGCAGCCACTCCACCCCCATGGAAGTTTCTGGAGCTACAAATATACTATGGGGAGCTGAATCTGCACAACAGAGCTGGGTATCTGCCATGACCTGGGCTCCTCTACTACTCACCCTCCCCACTCCCTGCACGGGTGAAGGCAGGCCTTACCCAGGACAAGTGGGAGATCCCCCCACCCTGCTCCACACCCCTCTCTCTTTCACACTGGGCTGCCATCCTGCCCATTCCTGGGCTTTGGGCTGAGGACAGAGCTGATTATCCCCTCTCAGCATGGGGCAGCAGTCTTGGAGCTTGCGCCGTGCTTCAGGCCAGTGGGGAAGTGACACACCAACCCTGAGATCCCTGCCTCACCGGCACCTGGGGACCTCACAGAGCACCATGTCACAAGCCCGTGAAGAGACAAGGGCTCGGTTTCCCCTGACATTCCTAAGGACCTCTCAGGATTATAAGGAATAATAATGTGAGGGGGAAAGTCTGGTCCTGTAGAATTAGCAAGTGCACATGGGTAGCATTGTTGTGATTATAATTGTGGCATATGAATATATATGCATTCACGTGCATTCACAATAAGTAAAAACCATTTCAGGTTTTAGTGTAGGTATGTTTATTTTCCGAATTTCCATTCCAATTCCATTTGGAGATGTTGGATTCACGTGCTCATTGGTCCATCTGTTTGACTCTCTGAGTGGATATTCACTAGAGTCACCTACAACCAGCCTCCTCTCTTTTTCTGGCCTTGGCACATGCCCTGACCTCTGACCCACAAGTCCCCCAGCTCTCTGCAGGGACACCATTTGACTCACCATATAGTCCCCACCATATGTACCACAGCTCTGATGGAAGTTCTTTGTCCCAAATTTCCATGCACACCCCACATGAACTTGGGCACTATCTCCATATGTGCCCCAATGACACCCCTTCATTGTCTTTACATTTACCACATGCAGTGTCTGCAAACACAAGACACACTGTGCGTTCCAGGGATATTTTGGGCAGAGATGGACATTTTGAAATAAAGCATAGTTTTCCAGTGAGATACATTTCCAAATGTGAGAATGTCATCATTCCAATAAGAGACCTAGAAAGGCTGTTTCTTACTCCAGTCTCGGGTCACAACATCAGTAAGACTGCTGCCTAAATGAACATTCTGCTTGGTGGGCAGAGGGGATCACAGCAGCTGGAGGGCATGGTGCTGAGGGCAGCAGGGGAGCAGTGTGGCAGGGGCCTGCAGAGGGGAGGGGCTGAGCCAGACAACTGGGAAACCACTCAGCTGGCCGGAGGGGCAGGAGGCAAACTGTACCCTCACTGATGTGTGACCTGCTTCCACCTGTGAGCCCCAATGCCCTGTGCCTTCCTGGATCTGGCTGTTTCCCAACACCGATTCCAATGTGGATCATGTCCTTTTTCTCTATGGCATCTGGTAAGTTTGAGGCTGATAGAGAACCACGAACTAGAATGTATTTCCAAGGAGAAAGTGGGCTCTCGGGAGAGTCTGCCCAGAGGATGAGAGAGCTTGTGGGCAGAATCCCCGCATGGAACCTCAGGGGACAGAGCTCTGAGGGGTCTCCACCATGTCCTGGAGTCTCTCCTTCAAACCTTTAAACAGGAAGCTTTTGCCAGATTTTACAAAAGGAGTCCCTGTGATCACACAGGACCTGCCCTTTCCTCAGCTCATCACGGAGCAGGTGCAGTGACATCAGACTCATAATCCATCTGTTGGTGAACCGGTCACTTGAGCCAAGGTCCCCAATTTCTGCACTGAAAACCTCTGCAATATGTACTATTGTGGGTGTGGGGCAGAAGCCCCATGAATGTGATGACTGGCATCATGTAGAATGCAGCCAGCGTGGGAGGAAATAATCACTTCAGATCCAGGGTCACTGCCCCACACTTTGCATAGGGCTCTTCACCCAGTCAAGTGGGACAAGACCTCTCTCTGCTGCCCTTGTTCCACCCATCTTGTCTCTGTTACTTAGTGTCACCAGCACTAGTCACAGTCAGCGACTAGTCCTCACTGAGGAGATCTCTGCCGTCATGGCTACAGCAACACAGGCCAACCTAAGGCCGTGACGTCCATCTGGATATTCAAGAATGACCACTTGTCCTTTGCCATCTATGCTAAGTAATAACCATTGATTTTGGCTTTTTAATTACATTTTCTAGCTATTAAGGAATAATTTGAAAATAAAAGAAGTGAAGATCTCCTTTACCTGCTCTTGATCTTTGTGGAAATCGTCTCCTCACTACTGCAGGAACTAAGATGTGGGCCTCAGGACTATATCATCCGTGTGTGAGAGTGTGTGTTTTACCATATTATACATGTATCTGTTTGTATTTTTATGTGGGTTTTATTAGGATATGGTGTTAAATCTAGTGAAAGGCCCTTTTGAGACCAATTGGGGCAATATGGTCATATCTCTTGATGTAATAATATGGTGTGTAATATAAAACTCTTTCTTATTATGTAACCCAGTTTGTATCATTGGAATAAATCACACTTAATGGTGGTGTATCAATTTGTAAATATGGTATTGAGGTCTCTTTGTCAATATTTTGTACCCAATATTTGTATCAATATTTCATGATACTGTTCTATTCTTTTCCTTTTTGTGAAAGGTATTTTGAAAGTGTATTTTTGAGTTTTATAACATTTTTAAAAGAAGTAAGAAACATTCAATACCGTGTTATATTATGAAAAAATATGAAGCAAATAAATTGGAATCATCTAAATTCTGAAGTTTTGTTAGATGTCCCTTGTGAAAACGTCTGTACCTAATGTATTTCTGTGGAGTGCTTCTATAATAAACTTTGCCATTTTTATATTGAAATTGGTCTATTCACTCAATGTATTTCTAGGACAGCCAATTTTGTAACTTCTAAGAAACTATGTATTTAATGTATTCTTACTAACATGTACCACTTAAAGTTCTTTTTATTCATTTTTCATTTTTCCATGTGAGATTAACAGGATGTGCCCTGGGACAGCACTGTGGTCCCTACACAGCTGGTCAGCAAGAACCAATCACTCACAGGAGACCAGGCCTGGAGGCTTTGTGTTGTCGCAGCAGGTGCTACCTCCAGGGTTTCCCCGGGCAGGAGTTCCACCCCCATCCTCCCCAGTGTGTGGTGTGAGCTGAGCTCCAGCACCAGGGTTCAGGGAGGGGCTGGGCAGGCACTGGATGGACCTCATTTGCATGCACAGCCCCTCCTTGGCAGAGGGTGGAGGAGAAAAGGAGGCCTAAGGCGGCCCAGCCCATTGTGGGCACCAGGGGTTGTGTCCCCATGGCCTGGACATTGCTCCTCCTCCTACTCTTCCTTCACTGCACAGGTAGGGACAGGCCTTATGGCCTCAGGTGCTCCCCACATCACTCCTCCTCTGCTCAGAATCCTGAATTTTGGTTTCCATTTCTAGCCGCATTCCCAAAGGGTGTCTGTGTTTGCAGGTTCCCTGTCCCAGCCTGTGCTGACCCAGCCGCTTTCCCTGTCTGCATCTCCGGGAACAATTGCCAGACATCTGCACCTTGAGCAGTGTCTTCAGTGTTGGCAGCTATTACATACATTGGTTCCAGCAGAAGCCAGTGAGCCCTCCTCTATCTCCTGTACTACTACTCAGACTCAAATAAACACCAGTGCAGTCCCCAGGCACTTCTCTGGGTCCAAAGATGCCTCGGCCAAGGCAGGGCTTCTGCTCCTCTCTGGGCCGCAGCCTGAGGACAAAGATGACTCTTCCTGTGCTATAGTTCATGGCAGTGGGAGAAGCTTTGGCTTCTCACAGTGACTCAGATACGGAGAAAGTGAGACAAAAACCCCTGGGTCCACAGACCTTGTGTCTGAGCCTCTGTTATTGGGAAGCTTCTGTGGAGGCTCCTGTAGGGGAGAGTCCTTTATGGTGACAGCTGTCCTTGAGGAGGAAGGACTGACACACAGATGATGCTCTTGCCTGAGACAGCACACGTATCCCAGGAGCCCAGACAAATCAGGGAATGGAGCCCAACTGCACATGCCCCTGGGTCTGGAGAAAAGTAACAAGAACAACTATTTTACAACCAAAATCTCTGGCTCTCCCTCTAGTCATATCTCCTTTACTACTTGCAGAATACTTCACTTCACATACTCATGTTCATCAATTATATGTTTTGTATCTGTTTTCCCACATCTAGAAATTCTTTGGGACACACACACAATTGAGTGTCCTACAATTTAACTGAATTTAATGCTTAGTTTATCTGCGGGGAGAT
>NW_026464020.1:0-17070 GCF_027475565.1 Acinonyx jubatus
ATGCCATTTACACCTGAGAAGTTGTGTAGGTACATGGGCCCAGGGTCATGAATCATGTGGGTGGGGGGGTGTCTTGGGATTCGTCCTCATTGGGAGAAGCCCAGATAGTCTCGCATGATGCTGTTGTGTAGGAGGCATTGAATTGAGACAATCTGGGACTTCTTATCCATAAAGATACTGGGGCACATGGGGACTGTGGTTTTTTGGGGTCTGTTTGTGTTTGGGTTTTCTCCAAGCCATAGATCTTGATCGTGGCAGAATCAGGCCCACACACTTTTCCACTGCCTGATTTTCATATATTAGGAAACATTTTTGCTGATTAAGAGAAAACAGTCCTTTTGTGCAGTGTTGGTATTCTGTAAGAGCAAGGGATTGATTGTTGCTGCTGGGACTGGGGCCCGCTTTTACCTCAGACCCCCCAGCTCATGGCGCCCTGATAGTCTGCCTGTTTGCCTTCAGAGTTCAGGAGGCCTTAACCTCACTCCCAGGCCTTGAATTCCTGTTGTCTCCTTAAAAGAAACAATTGTTACTTTTTGCTTTGATGTTGTATATTTGTTTCCAAAAAGAGAATTCTTTAGAGGACTGAAATGTAAATTCTGAGAAAGCCCCAAGCTCTCTCTCATCAGGGAGACCCGGGGTCTATCTGGGCCAGAAATGTGGCGGGAATGAGGAAGAACGTAGTCTAGAAGATTTGCCCTGTTCACACCGTGCCACAGAAGGGGAGACCTTTGGGTTTCTCAGAGGATGGGACAAGAAAGCAGGCAGGGGCAAGGTGGAGGGGACATACTGGATGCCTAGCACTGCACGACAGGTCATCCAAACTCCAGTTGAAACAGCTGAGACATGCATTGTGTGGTAGCTCCTGGAGTCCAAAGTCAAGATGCCAGCAGAGGCGTGCGCTCTCTGAAGCCTTCAGGGGAGGACCTTGCTTGCTTCTTCCTGGGCTCTGCTGGCAGCTGGCCATCTTGGTGCTCTTTGGCTGAAAATAGGTCACCACTCTCTTTCCTCACTCATTTCATTAGAAGCAGCAAGGATAAACCAGGCCACATCTTTCACATTGTTCTCGGAATTCTCCTCAGCTAAATATTCAAGTTCATCACTTACATGGT
Organism: Acinonyx jubatus; assembly: GCF_027475565.1. Taxonomy (NCBI): domain Eukaryota; kingdom Metazoa; phylum Chordata; class Mammalia; order Carnivora; family Felidae; genus Acinonyx; species Acinonyx jubatus. Next base: position 1,110 of record NW_026464020.1, read on the forward strand.
CTACTCTCCACCCAGCAGCCCACTTCAGTTTAGCCAGCCTCCTGACCCCTGCCCCCTGCCATTTTATAGCAAGTGCCATCATCCCTCCAATGTCCAGCAGCGTGGTCCCCACCTTCTCTGGGACCTCACCAGAAAGTGACCTGGATGTTCATCCTACCACCGACATCCTCTTAGGCCTTTCTTTTCTTCATATACCTCAGAATTCTTCGAGCCTGCATGCATTACTCAATTTCAAAACGACTCCTACATTTTAAGTAATTACCAGAGCAGGACCCTACTTCTTGGCCGTAAAATCTATATTAGTTCCCCCAGGAGCTGCTGTAACAAATGACCACAAACTGTTGCTTAAAGAGCAGAAACTTACTGTCTCATTGTTATGGCTACTGTCTCACTGGCACAGGCTACAAGTGCCAAACCGAGACGTTCCCAGGGCCATACTCTCCATGAAGGCTCTGGGGAAGGATCCTTCTTTGCTGCTTCTAATCTGGTGCTGGCTGTCGTGCTTTGTTCTTTGCCTTCTAGGTGCTTCACTCCAATCTCTGCCTCTTTTGTCACATGGTGCTCTCTGTGTGTATCTGTGTGTAAACTTCTCTCACTGTGAATGAAATGATTCCAGGCATTGGAGTAGGGCTCAACCTTAACTTCATGACATGATCTCACAGAGACCGTGCTCCAAAGTAGGTCACATTCTCAGGTATCAGGAGTTAGGACTTCTTTAGGAGGACACAATTCAACTTAAGATGGATGGTAAGAGAGGGACAGTGTGTGCAGTGTGAGGGTACATACCCCTGATCTCTTCCTCTCCAGTCCTCATTGCAGTTACCAGGTTAAGCCCATTGGGATAGTTTTCTTAGGTCTCTACTTCTTGGAAATCTTCTACTGCCTAGGGCTTAGAATCCACATTCCTTGGCCTGGTATTCAACAGTCATTATAATCAGTCTCAAATCCTCTTCAAAGAATGAGATTCTTCTAGATATCATTGTTCCTGTTAATATCTGTTTACACTTTTGTAAGGAACGAAGGTGATAATGATGGAGAGGCAAGTGCCTGGGACACAGTAGGCCCTCAGTAAAGGCTGGTAATGACTCCTGCACTCCAAATTGTTAGCTGTTCTCTGTGTCCAGTATATTTCCACCTCCAAGGGTTGAATCATGCTATTTCTGCCACTCTTTCTTATCTGCAGTTTTCAAAAAAAGCAAACTCATGACTCCTGGGCAAGTATAAACACATCAACGATTTTGCTCAACTCATGGCTTAACTAGAGAACCAGTATGATCTATAATTGGTTCAAAGTTCCTGTGGGTGGCTCAATCAATTAAGCATCTGACTCTTGATCTCAGCTCAGGTCTTGACCTTAGGGTGTTGAGTTTGGGCTCCATGCTGGGTGTGAAACCTAGTTAAAAACAAACAAATAAGCAAAGAATAAAACAAAAAACGCAAACAAACAGAAACACAAAGCTCATTTGAAATCAAATGTTGATGTGTTCAAGAGAGTAGTAAAATGTAATTTTTGAGTTCTATATTCCACGAGACAGAAAATTCGCTGAGTATCTCCAAGGCAGAGATGTGCAAAAAACCTCTCTGTCCTTAAAGTGGTGTAAAATATCACAGCTGATCATCAAGCACCGCACCACAGAGAACAATAGAACACTCCAGTAATCTCTCTTGCCTATTTCTAAATTTTGGATCATTTTCGTAGCGTTCTCTACTTTGTGATCAGAAACAGTCTCCAACAAGTATTGTTGATCCTAGAAGATTGTTTTTACTATGCATGGCCTGATCATTTATACAGATGCAGCAAGAATCTTAATTAACCGGAAAAGCCTCCTTGAGTTTGCTCGTGAAATCTAGAGCCTAATCATATTAAGCAACTATCAATTCCAAAGGAGAAACTGCTTTTGGAAATTTTCAAAATGAGTTTTGAATCAGACTTTTCAAAGCCCCTGCCATTCTTCTATCCTAGGAGGAGACCAAGGCCCAAACACTTTCTCCAATAAACTTTGCATGCTGTACCCATAAATCTCAGTGAATTTCCCTCTTCCTGAGGTCTCCAAAATTTGCCTGGGTTTCTGGACTACCTGGGAGTGGACTTCCTTACTCCCAGTGATTGGGATTCTGGAAGCCAGACATCATATTAGTTTTCTTATGAAGGTTTTGGAGACATTAGCTCCACATGTAACACCAACAATTGCTCCTTAGCATTGGTCTGATGGTCTTTGTTTAAACAACAATCACTCTCAAATATCACACTGTACATATGGCCTTGATGCAGAATCGATTTTTCCAATGATATCTTTGTAAACAAGAGGACAGAATTTTATTAAACCTATGCAAATGGTTCTATCATCATGAAAGTGAATGAAACTTAGTAGAAGCATTTGTTTCTGAATTTTGAGGGTAGGTGAAGATGAGGTAAAATTTAAAGACGGTTGTTGTGGGTTTACAAATACACAGTCTAGTAATTCGTTTAAGGAGAAAGAAATAAGGTTTCCACAAATAGCCATACAAGTAGAACATCAAACAGAATGCATCAATATTCCAAACAAATAACCACAATGGCACATCTTGAATCCGTTCACTCAGTCCAATATCATTACTTCTCACTCTGCTGGATCTTGAGTCAGTCGTCTGATTTCATGAGGTACATATGCTTCCAGACTGAGAGTCCCAGTAGTCCTGGCTTTGCTCACTGGCAGAGTCTGAGCATTGAGTCAGTGCTGCCATCTTGCAAACCTGCTCTGAAGAGTCTCTTTGAGGCAACAGTAGTTCAGAGCACGTCCTACAGTTTTTCCCCTGAAGCTCAAGACTGTGACCCTCTGGTGAAGACACAAATTCTGAGTGGTCACTTTTGGTAGATCTTCCGAGAAGCCTTAGGAGGAAGCAGAGACCTGTTTGAGAACAGGACTGAACGGTTGTGGTTCATAACCGAATATAATATTGTGGAAGTCAGTAAAAGGCTCTTTGGGGGGCATGGTCCTTATTTCATGAGGGTTTGGTCAATGTTTCCTCTGAGGTGTTCAGCCCCAAGTGCACTGTCACACCTAACACCTATATCTCTTTTGTGACATGGCTGCCATGAGCCTGCAAGAGGCAGCTCTTCTTGCACATCCATGGAGCCAGAAGATAATTTCATTAAAGCCATGTGAGTGCAGGGATATAGATAATCCAGATCCCTTATCCTGGTAGACAGCTGTGGAGGTGCTGAGTCTTCCTTTTCATGCAGTGCCCTTTGGGGGTGGAGTGAGTGGGGACAAACCAGGAAACCTTGAGTGATATCCACGTAAAAGAGATTGTTACAAAGTAGAAGTGACTAGTTTTATGTGGCACCAAAAGAGAAGGCTCCAGAATCCCTAACCCCCAACATGATGGTATTTGGGGATAAGGTAAGTGGGTTTCCATGAGTTCATGAATCTGGTGTCCTCTTGAGGGGATTAGTGCCCTTGTAAGAAGAGATAGCAGAGAGTTGCTTTTCACTCCATCATGTATGGACACGGTGAGACGGCGCCATCTGCAAATCAGGAAGTGAGCCTTCCCCAGGGAAACAAGTTGGCTGGCACATTGGACTTGGGCTGCCCAGTCTCCAGAACTGTGAGATATTAATTCCTGTTGTTCCTGCTCCCAGGCTGTGGTATTATGGCAGTCCACGCTGACTAAGACAGCATCTATGATGTGTAGATGAGCCTCAGGATGGTAATCTATGAGACTAACATTGAGGGTTGAATTATTACTGCTAATACCTATTGATCACTATGCTTTGAGTACCACTTCATGTGTACAAATTTATCTGGTTTCACAAGGACTGTCTGAAGTAAGTCTTCCATTTTAAAAATTAGGGGAATGAGTTGCAGAGAGGTTAACTCACCCAAATGTGGCAGGCTGAATGGTGGCCCCCGAAAGATGGCCACACTCTAATCCCCAGAGCCTGTGAATGTTACCTTATTCCATAAGCATCTTTGCAGGTGTGATTAAGTTAATGACTTTGAGATGGGGAGATTATTCCAGATTATCTGGGTGGGCCCCAGATGTAATCAGAAAGGTCCTTCTAAGGAGAGGCAAGAAGGCAATGTGATGAAGGCAGCAGAGATTGGTGTGATGTGGTCACAAGCCCAGGACAGCTGGCAGCTTCTAGAAGATGTAAGAGGCAAGGGATGGATTCTCTCCTGGAGCCTCCAGAAAGAACCAGCTCTGCAAGACCTTGATTTTATCTCCATAAGACTAATTCCATGCTCTTGTCCTCCATAACTGTCAGAAGATGAAGTGTATATTGTTTTCAGCTACTAATGTTTTGGGATTTGTTATGGAGGCAATAGGAACGGATCCACCAAGGTTCCAAAGACGATATGTAGAAGAAACAGGACAATGGGGGAATGATTCTTTTAAACTACTGTTATTATTTCTGCACTATTTTAATAAGTTGAGCTTTGAGATTATCTAGATCTGAGCAGCAGAAAACACCCTGAGCCCCACAAGAAGACTCCTATAGAATTCAAAGAATGTCTCTTAATGACCCCACACCTTTTGAAAATTCATTATATCCACATTTCTGTGTGTGTGTGAAATGGAAAGAATCAAAGGATAACATAAAAAAGGAAGCTGTGGCTTTGTCCACATTTATCTCTCTGCTTCTGACTATGTGGAAGGAGCAAGATCCTGGGTGGAAAGTTGTGTTTCCAGGGTTGCAGGTGGAGACAAGCGGTGGAGAGGCCTGTGGCTCACAGCATAGGTGCAAGTGGAAGGAAGCCCTCAATGATCAGGAGCGTGGCTAAGTGAACAATTCAGATATGGGGCTACACTGCTTCTATGCAGAATCTTGTAGAAGGAGATCACTCCTAACTTAGGGCTCGGGATGGGACTGATGGGGGCCACATGCTCCTTTTTGACCAAGGATCACAAGGCTGTTACCATTTGAGACCCGCATCTGATTTCTTGTGGCATCCATGGATTCTGTGTCAACTAGTCTCCTGTTCCCTCTAGGGAACTTAACAGCATACCTGAGCATAATACCTGGAGAAGCAATTAGCTGACCATGAAAACATCCAAGGACAAGTTTCACTCAAGGAATATGTAGCTTGAAATGAAACTAGGAAATGGTAGAGATATTTTGGGGAGGAAATATGATTCTAGCTCTCCTCTAGACTTTTCTGTATGCAGCCTCATCAAGACCAAGTTCATGGGTATGTGACCTGTGCCGTTGCACAGGGCCCTGTACTTAGAAGGGTTTACTGTTCTATTGATGTCATCTTGAAATTCTTAATTTTTTTTGTTTGTTTTTGACAAAGGGCCTGGCATATTCCTTTTGTGCCAGACTTTGCAAATTACATAGCTGGTCCCTGGTCTGTGTCTTTATTGCAAGTTGGAAAACAGTTACCTGGGGCCCTCCAAGTCATTAGCACCAATAACTGGTCTAATGATATGGACCAATAATATAGTATTAATACAATAATTTCCAGAGATAGCTGCTTCCCTCCATGGGTTGCCACCCCATTGTCCACTACTTCCTGCCACATTTAGTTCTCTTAGTACCCACCTTCAAGTGTGAGCATCAACTAATCCCATGTCTCAATGTAGTGAACAAAAATATATAATCAAAAACATTATAATTTTATGATGATGCAAGAGACGATTGGAACAGCTGGTCAACCATGAGAGGTTTGACCATCTGCCTATCATCTCAAAGTTTCCAGAGCTGGTTGGAATGGATGCACTGGCTAAATCTGGGAAAATCTACCTGTGCCTGGGTCTGGGGTAGAGGAAAGTAGGAAGGTTGTAGGGGAAAGTTTGATCTCCTCCCTGGGTGCATCTTTTCTTGTCAGGTCATGCATATTTTGGGTCTTGAAAGAACCATATGAAGAAAACTAGAGAAGGTGTATGGTCATTGGAAGACTTTTCCAGGCCACATCTTCCTTTTTTTCCTCTTGGCTCCCAATCGTTTAGACTCTTGGCTTTGTACCTGAAGGTCTGGTAAATTTTTAATGAGTAACTTGAGACCTTCATGAAAGACTATCATGAAAACCCATATGATACAATCACTGGGAAGCATCCCAGGCTCTAAATTTGGACACATCTAGCCACCCATTTGAGTTTCTTCTTCCTAGAATCACCCCAGAGTCACCCACTCCATGCAGGAAAGATGATCCAACACCATGCCTGGCTCTGTGTGCATGATTTGTGTCATGTAATAAGCGCCTTTGGGATCCACCAGTATAACCCCAAACAACAAATATAGGTTTGGAAAATTTGGTGTGACAGCAGGCACATGGAGAAAAAGCTTACACCTTGGTAAAACTAAAGGACTCCTCCAATTATAGGGCAATATTTCTGTCTCTTTAAAGCCAAATAGTTTCTTCACTAGCTCCACCCAATCTGAGCTTCCTGTCTCAGAGGTTTAAAGGGTGCAAACACTTTTTCCTCTCAGTTAAACAAAAGCAGCAGCTCAAACAGCTTCTTTGGAGAATACTCGGGAACTCATCAGCTCCTTCAAAAGAAGGTGAGCCTGGCCTAGGGCAATAGAGCCGGGAGGGGCCTCAGGACACAGGGCTGTGCATGGGTGTGGGTTCTGGTCTGAGAGGGGACCAAGTACCGTGCCAGCAGCCCAGCAAACAGGATGCTGCCACAGGGGTCCTGGGGGAGGAAGAGTGGGAGTAAGGAGATTGATTGGCCCACGTCCACACATCTCCTATTTATCAGGACAAACTTGCTGAACAGCATATCTTCCGTCAGTTGCTGTCATGACAGAGTGAGTGCTGCCTGACACCCCATCCATTTCCCTTACTGGGAAACTAGTGTCCTCAAGGCAGGTCTTTAGAGCTGGAAGGCAATTTAGAGACCAGTCTATCCCAATCCATCTTTTTTCCTGAAAGAAAATCCGAATCCCAGATGGTGTGCGTGTGGTTTTATCAAATTCCCCGGGATACCCAGGTCACAAATGGCACAGGAAGCCTAGAATTCAGCTGGCTGTGTCCTTTCCAACATGTAAGAGAGAAATGGTGTGATCGACAGTGTAACAGAGGAGGTAAGGAAGGGGTGCCATGGGGGAGAGAATGAACTATTCTATAGAAAACAAATGTGCGTGAAGCCCTTTGTTTGCCTTCCCTAATTCCAGGGTTGCTACCAGTTCATGTTTTTGGACAGAGAGTGAACTACCTCCCCTGGCCTCCCATGATCTATTTCTGATCCAATGTAAACAGAAATGTAGAATCAAGGACCTGAGAAGGAACCAAGAAGAGACCAGAGCGTGCAAGGTTTATGCATGAGTGTAGGGTCAGACATACTTTGCATTGGATCCCTTCTCTGCCCAAAGCCCATTAGCGCAGTGACCTTGGGCAACTTTCTCCGCATTTCTGAGCCACATCAATCTCCTCATTTCAAAAATTAGAGTGGGGGCGCCTATCTGGCTCGTTGGAAGAGCATGGGACTCTTGATCTCAGGGTTGTGAGTTTGAGCCTCATGCTGGGTGTAGAGATTAAATACATACATACATACATACATACATACATACACTTTAAACATTAGGATACTAAAAAGTATTACATTACTAGAATACTAAAAATTTTATCACTTTATCAGTAATTATTTACATATGTATGTCTGGAAGATAAAGGTCATTAAAATATACCATAATCAGAGTTGAAAAAGCAATTAGAATTTTTAAAAAATTACCAGGTGTATTCCAATTCCCAGATCGTCTCCTAGAATTTAAAATTGAAATCAGCTCCAAATACGGTTCATAAATTTCGATTCTTTCATATCTCTTAAGTTTAATTTGATAAATAAGTTTTCACCTTCCTGTTTCTTTTTGTAAAATGATTTTGGTTAAGAAATGGTTGGTCCTTTTTCCAAGAGAATTGGACAGTGTACATTTTGCTCATTAAATCCTCAAGACGTCATATGACATGTTCTTCTAGTTTCAGTGTTTGTATAAATTTAAATTGAAGGAGAGGTTTGATCAGATTAAGGCTTGCCTGGTTAGTTGGGTGACAATATTCCATAGGTGCAGTTGTAAACGTCCATCAGAAGGCACCTTATATATTCTTCTGTCTCTTTCTGTAATGTAGCAAACTGTAATGATAGTCTAGAGTAACTTTCTTTCATTAACAGTCACAAATAATAATATTATAATTCTATCATTCTTTCTTCATTTATTGGATGGCATAATCCTTTAAAAAGAAAGTTCCCCTGAATCATACTTTCATTTCCATAAGGTGTAGTTAATAAGACAAAAGGAATGCTTGAATCTTTTTTTGTCCATGTTCAGACTGATGACATCATTTCCTAGCATACCCTAAAGAGAACACTTCACTTCTTTTGCGATGTTGGTATTGTTATGAATTCATGAACTTCAACATATTTGATGAATTTCAATCCATTGAAATTATTAGTCTCATTGGTACTCAAATTACCCCATCTCTGTCCAGTCAGCCTCTTCAAGTTGGCCCTGTACTCCTTTCGGTAAGATCCGAACATTTTTTTGAGAGTGCTGCTATAAACATTGGGGTACAAGTGCCCCTATGCATCAGCACTCCTGTATCCCTTGGATAAATTCCTAGCAGTGCTATTGCTGGGTCATAGGGTAGGTCTATTTTTAATTTTCTGAGGAACCTCCACACTGCTTTCCAGAGAGGCTGCACCAATTTGAATTCCCACCAACAGTGCAAGAGGGTTCCCGTTTCTCCACATCCTCTCCAGCATCTATAGTCTCCTGATTTGTTCATTTTGGCCACTCTGACTGGCGTGAGGTGATATCTGAGTGTGGTTTTGATTTGTATTTCCCTGATAAGGAGCGACGTTGAACATCTTTTCATGTGCCTGTTGGCCATCCGGATGTCTTCTTTAGAGAAGTGTCTTTTCATGTTTTCTGCCCATTTCTTCACTGGGTTATTTGTTTTTTGGGTGTGGAGTTTGGTGAGCTCTTTATAGATTTTGGATACTAGCCCTTTGTCCGATATGTCATTTGCAAATATCTTTTCCCATTCTGTTGGTTGCCTTTTAGTTTTGTTGGTTGTTTCCTTTGCTGTGCAGAAGCTTTTTATCTTCATAAGGTCCCAGTAATTCACTTTTGCTTTTAATTCCCTTGCCTTTGGGGATGTGTCGAGTAAGAGATTGCTACGACTGAGGTCAGAGAGGTCTTTTCCTGCTTTCTCCTCTAAGGTTTTGATGGTTTCCTGTCTCACATTCAGGTCCTTTATCCATTTTGAGTTTATTTTTGTGAATGGTGTGAGAAAGTGGTCTAGTTTCAACCTTCTGCATGTTGCTGTCCAGTTCTCCCAGCACCATTTGTTAAAGAGTACTGTCTTTTTTCCATTGGATGTTCTTTCCTGCTTTGTCAAAGATGAGTTGGCCATACGTTTGTGGGTCTAGTTCTGGGGTTTCTATTCTATTCCATTGGTCTATGTGTCTGTTTTCGTGCCAATACCATACTGTCTTGATGATAACAGCTTTGTAGTAGAGGCTAAAGTCTGGGATTGTGATGCCTCCTGCTTTGGTCTTTCTTCAAAATTACTTTGGCTATTCGGGGCCTTTTGTGGTTCCATATGAATTTTAGGATTGCTTGTTCTAGTTTCGAGAAGAATGCTGGTGCAATTTTGACTGGGATTGCATTGAATGTGTAGATAGCTTTGGGTAGTATTGACATTTTGACAATATTTATTCTTCCAATCCATGAGCAGGGAATGTCTTTCCATTTCTTTATATCTTCTTCAATTACCTTCATGAGCTTTCTATAGTTTTCAGCATACAGATCTTTTACATCTTTGGTTAGATTTATTCCTAGGTATTTTATGCTTCTTGGTGCAATTGTGAATGGGATCAGTTTCTGTATTTGTCTTTCTGTTGCTTCATTATTAGTGTATAAGAATGCAACTGATTTCTGTACATTGATTTTGTATCCTGCAACTTTGCTGAATTCATGTATCAGTTCTAGCAGACGTTTGGTGGAGTCTATCGGATTTTCCATGTATAATATCATGTCATCTGCAAAAAGCGAAAGCTTGACTTCATCTTTGCCAATTTTGATGCCTTTGATTTTCTTTTGTTGTCTGATTGCTGATGCTAGAACTTCCACCACTATGTTAAACAACAGCGGTGAGAGTGGACATCCCTGTCGTGTTCCTGATCTCAGGGAAAAAGCTCTCAGATTTTCCCCGTTGAGGATGATGTTAGCTGTGGGCTTTTCATAAATGGCTTTTATGATCTTTAAGTATGTTCCTTCTATCCCGACTTTCTCAAGGGTTTTTATTAAGAAATGGTGCTGGATTTTGTCAAAGGCCTTTTCTGCATCGATTGACAGGATCATATGTTTCTTCTCTTTTTTTTTGTTAATGTGATGTATCACGTTGATTGATTTGGGAATGTTGAACCAGCCCTGCATCCCAGGAATGAATCCCACTTGAACATGGTGAATAATTCTTTTTATATGCCATTGAATTCGATTTGCTAGTATCTTATTGAGAATTTTTGCATCCATATTCATCAGGGATATTAGCCTGTAGTTCTCTTTTTTTACTGGGTCTCTGTCTGGTTTAGGAATCAAAGTAATACTGGCTTCATAGAATGAGTCTGGAAGTTTTCCTTCCCTTTCTATTTCTTGGAATAGCTTGAGAAGGATAGGTATTATCTCTGCTTTAAACGTCTGGTAGAACTCCCCTGGGAAGCCATCTGGTCCTGGACTCTTATTTGTTGGGAGATTTTTGATAACTGATTCAATTTCTTTGCTGGTTATGGGTCTGTTCAAGCTTTCTATTTCCTCCTTATTGAGTTTTGGAAGAGTGTGGGTGTTTAGGAATTTGTCCATTTCTTCCAGGTTGTCCAATTTGTTGGCATATAATTTTTCATAGTATTCCCTGATAATTGTTTGTATCTCTGAGGGATTGTTTGTAATAATTCCATTTTCATTCATGATTTTATCTATTTGGGTCATCTCCCTTTTCTTTTTGAGAAGCCTGGCTAGTGGTTTGTCAATTTTGTTTATTTTTTCAAAAAACCAACTCTTGGTTTCGTTGATCTGCTCTACAGTTTTTTTAGTTTCTATATTGTTTATTTCTGCTCTGATCTTTATTATTTCTCTTCTTCTGCTGGGTTTAGGCTGCTTTTGCTGTTCTGCTTCTATTTCCTTTAGGTGTGCTGTTAGATTTTGTATTTGGGATTTTTCTTGTTTCTTGAGATAGGCCTGGATTGCAATGTATTTTCCTCTCAGGACTGCCTTCGCTGTATCCCAAAGCGTTTGGATTGTTGTATTTTCATTTTCGTTTGTTTCCATATATTTTTTAATTTCTTCCCTAATTGCCTGGTTGACCCACTCATTCGTTAGTAGGGTGTTCTTTAACCTCCATGCTTTTGGAGGTTTTCCAGACTTTTTCCTGTGGTTGATTTCAAGCTTCATAGCACTGTGGTCTGAAAGTATGCATGGTATAATTTCAATTCTTGTAAACTTATGAAGGGCTGTTTTGTGACCCAGTATATGATCTATCTTGGAGAATATTCCATGTGCACTTGAGAAGAAAGTATATTCTGTTGCTTTGGGATGCAGAGTTCTAAATATATCTGTGAAGTCCATCTGATCCAACAAACATTTTTTTTTTACAGTAATCTCTGCACCCAATGTGGGGCTAGAACTCATGAACGTGGGATCAAGAGATGCATGCTGCATTGACAGAGCTAGCCAGGCATCCCACGGTCTGAGTAGTTTTTGATAGAATCCTCACTTTCTAGTATGACTAGATAGTGTAGGATCCACTTGCACGTTTCTTGGCCCAGATCTGGAATCGGTACATTCTCCTAAGAGTCCCAATATTTTTGGTGGGAAATGGCATTTGAAGAGCACAGTGTGGGCACTAAGGGTGCTCATTGTCACTGGGCTTGTCCTTGGGCTTCAAAACTACACATGTGCACAAAAAGCTAAGAATAGGACAGGATTCCTGAAAGCAATTTAAGATTTTCTTGGCGTTTTTTCCCCCTATTTGGCCTTACACTATATCCCATTAGGACAAGAGCCAATGAAGCAACTTTATTTTCAAGTTTCTTGGACCAATTCTTTGTGTGGTTTGTCTATTACACCAAATACTATGTATTGCATTTGCTTTTGATTTTTACTAGCTATCTGAAAATATAGTTTTTGTTGTATAATTATGTAAGCTATTTACAGATGTTCCTCACTATCCACAAGCAGAACGTTCCTATGAAATCCTTTGTGAAACAAAATGACATAAAGGAGAGAAGCAATTACCATGAATGTACATGGAAAAAGGGTGTGCATTCCTAGATCTCCCCCAAATAACCTCCCTTATGTGTTTCTGATACTTTTAGACACAACTTGTTAACAGATGCACACATTCAATTGAGAGAAAGCCCACGTGCTCATCTGGCTCACAGCTGTGGTGACTGGATGGTGAACCCCTGTGTGAGGTTCCCGGGGAAGGTGATTGGCAGCTGGCGTGGACAAGGGCCCACTCGGCCTCTCCATTAGCTCAACTGGCTGTGAAACAAATGTGGAATGCTGTATTCGTGTTAAGCTTTTTTTTGTACAAATGAAAAATCCTCTTTGAATTTATGTCAGCCAGCAACAACAGGTACACATGTAGGTGTTTCATAAAGGAAAAGAGCTGTAATTCGAACTCTCAAAAAGAAGGAAGTACATGCTTTCAAGACAAATCTATGACATCTAAGTATACTCAGAGTAGTTTCCAGCTTCTACCCTGCCCCCGCCTTATTCCTCCCATCCCTCTGTCAGTAACTTCTTTGGTGACGGTTCAGATGATCTGTCATTGCTTTTTCATGTGCATGAAATATATGTTGTATTTTGTACCTACAGTTCATGTTCCTCCCCATTAGAGAAATGACAGTAAACTCAATATTATTTTCTTCACTTTGCCTTGTTTTTTGCTTAATGAAATATCCTGGAGATCTCTCCATCCCAGCATAGAGAGGTATTTCTTATTCCTTTCTATAGTTGGATAGTACATCGCTGTGTGTATGTACCTTGGTTTATTCAATCAGACCCCTACTAGTGGGCATTTGGTAGGTTTTTGGTCTTTAATTATTACAAATAGTGACGCAGAGAATAAAATATGCCTAATCTTTTCCTGTGTTTTTGTCAGTGTAGCTCTGGGATATAAGGAAGGGGAACTTCTTCCTCTACCCTTCAAGGTCTTCCAGCTGCACTAAGAATTACATTCACTTGAGGCAGATTAATAAGAGAAAAAAAAAAGCAGTGTGCACAGATGCTCAGTAATGAAACTAAGTCCAAGAGAGATGACCAAGGCAGGCAGTTTTTATACTTTTTAGGCAAAGAGACGATGGATCTGTGAGGGATTGACAAAACAAGGAAAACTTAACTTTGGGAGCATCTGTTAGGGAGGAATTCTAAAGAGACTTTGGGCTGAGGTAGTAAATTAGAAAGTAGTGGGCTGTTTATACAGTCTTCTTGGCTCTAAATCTCCCATCCCTTGTCATGAGAGTGTCTCTTTACCTCCTGGACAGCAAGGGGACCTTTTACATGGGAGATTTGTTTCCTGCTTGCAGGGGGACAGAAGAGGGTCTTAGTAATCTTCCCACACAGGATGTGTCTTAAGGTACTTTTATATGAAATAGTCAGTATGCCAAAGTTGCACGTTTAGGGGTGACCTGCCCTTGACCACTACAGGCATAAATCCTAAAATTGGGACTCACAATCCAAGAATAAATGTATATGTGATTTGTATGATATTGCTAATTTCTCCCCTGTAGGTTTTAGACTGTTTTTCTATTCTCATTAACCATGGAGAAGAGAACCTGTTTCCTCTAAACCTTTACCAACTGATTATAGCAGCAAATTTTTGCACTTTTGCCAAATCTGTAAGTGGAGAAATAGTATCTCAGTGTAATCTTAATTTGTTATATTTAGTTTTTTCTTTTCCTTTGTTGGGTTTATATTTCTCTACTTTAAGTGAGTGTTCATATATTTTTATATAGTTGAGGAGCATTGGCATTTCTTTTTTTTTCTTTGAACTGTTTATTCATATGTCTTGCTCCATTTTCTATCGAGCTATTGGACATTTGTCTCTGTACCTTTAGGTATTCTTTGTATAAGAGGAGAATTAACCCTCTTTGATATAGTCTGACATTCGTATTTTAATTGTCCATGGTGTTCGTTGTCTCCCATTGTCTTTTAGGTCCTTATGTAGTCAGATGTATGAATCCTTTTCCTTACAATCTTTCAAATCTTAGAAGGTGTTGCCCCGCCCCTAGGTTACAAAGGATTGGTCTGAGTTTCTTCTAGTATTTATGTGGATTGATTTTTAGTGTTTATATTTCTAACATATTTAGCATGTGAATGGCATGAAGATGTGGGTGCAGTTTTGTCTTTTTCTGTGTGGTTTTTTAGTTATCCCAATGCTGGTTATTAGTCCATCTTTCTCCTCATTGCTGTGAGATGTTGCCTTAGGGAAGAGAAATGTAACACGATACAATTGAACTGGATGCTCATGAATATAGTAGACCAATTTGGTCTATTTCTGAATTGTCCAGTTTTGTTTTCGGTTTCTCTATGTTCACACACTCTTCATACTGCCTTAATTATAGGGGCTAAAATATTTTGCTATCTGGTAGAGATGGCCCTCCCTCTTCGTTCTTCTCTTTGTTGACTCTACAGGCTAATTTCCTTTCTATATTCTTCCAAATTAAGTTTACAGTCAACTATTTTAGCTGCAGAGAAAAAAAAAATGGAGACAAATTTTTTAAAATTTATATTTTTATAAAATCACATTAAAGAAGTATCTATTAAAACAGTGTTGAATTTGGGGTAATGTCTGTTTTGCATCAAGGTATTTTTCTTCTTAAATCTACTAAAGGGGATGTGTTGTAACAATCCATTTTCTCATATTGAACCACCCTACTATTTCTGAAATAAATCACATTTAATTGTGGGGTTTTACTTTTTAGTGTCTGACAATTTATTTGGGATTTTTGCAATAGTATTCGCAAATGAGACATGTCTGTACCTTTATTTATTGGTGAAATCTTTGTTAGCCTTTGGGATCAATATCATACATATGTCATAGAAAGAACTGGAAAGATTTCTTTCTGTTTTAAGTCATCAGGAATAGTTGAAGAAAAGTTAAGTGAGATCCCCATGAAGTCATCTGGACCTGGTACTCTTTTGTAGGGGAACTCTTTAACTACTTTAATGTTTCTTCCATAGTGAGTGAATTGTTTCATCTTTTTGTCTTTATGGGACCCACATGGATAGTACACTACTGCAGGTTTTCATGGAGAAACACAAAGGAGATAAGAGGAATGTGATGGTTTCCACTTACCTTCGTTGACTCTTTTTCTTCTCCTTCTCTTTTTTACACCCCACAGCCACTAGTAGTGACATGGCAGACCCTCAGGACAACACTCTGAGGATTGTTTTGGTGGGGAAAACTGGAAGTGGGAAGAGCGCAACGGCCAACACCATCCTGGGGAGTAGAGTCTTTGAGTCTAGAGTTGGTCCCTATACTGTCACCGTCAAGTGTCAAAAAGCATCCAAGGAATGGAAGGGGAGGAAACTTGTTGTTGTTGACACCCCAGGGCTCTTTGACACCAAGAAGACCCTGGATACCACGTGCAGGGAAATCAGCCAGTGTGTCCTCTACTCCTGCCCTGGGCCCCACGCCATCATCTTGGTCCTCCAGGTGGGCCTCTACAGGGAAGAAGAGCAGAAGACCGTGGCATTGATCAAGGCTGTCTTTGGGAAGCCAGCCTTGAAGCACATGATCGTGTTGTTCACTCGCAAAGATGACTTGCAGGAGAAGAGCCTGAGTGACTTCTTGGCAGATTCAGATGTGAAGCTAAGAAACATCATCAGCGAGTGTGGGAACCGCTACTGTGCCTTCAACAACAGAGCCTCAGAGGCCGAGAAGGAAGCTCAAGTGCAGGAGCTGGTGGAGCTGATAGAGGAGATGGTGCGGAGCAACGGAGGGGCTTACTTTACCGATGCCATTTACAA
>NW_026464021.1:0-15788 GCF_027475565.1 Acinonyx jubatus
GCAAAGCTGCAAAGGTAGCTAGGCTTTTTTTGTTCTTTTTCTTTAAGTATTTTTGTGTTAATTCCAGTTAGTTAACATGCAGTGGTACATTGGTTTCAGGTGTACAATATAGTGATTCAGCATTTCCATACATCACCCTGTGCTCATCAGGGCACGTGCACTCCCTTAATCCTTATCACCTATGTCATCCAACCCCTCCACCCCCTCCCCTCTGGTAACCATCATTTCTCTATAATGAAGAGTCTGTTTCTTGATTTCTGTATCTCTCTGTCTCTGTCTCCCACTCTCTCCCTGTCTCTCTCTCTCTCTGTCTCTCTCTCTGCCTCCATACTCTTTCATTTTGTTTTGTTTCCCTAAATTCCATAGAGGAGTGAAATCACATGGTACTGGTCTTTCTCTGACTGACTTATTTCGCTTAGCATTATACTCTGCAGCTCCATCCATGTCCTTACAGATGGCAAGATTTCATTCTGTTTTTATGGCTGAGTAGTGTATAGTCCATAGTGTGTGTGTGTGTGTGTGTGTGTGTGTGTGTGTGTGTGGTGTGTGTGTGTGTGTGTGTGTGTGTGTGTGTACACCCACGTTCTTTATCCATTCATCAGTGGATGGGACACTAGGGCTGCTTCGGTATCTTGGCTATTGTAAATAATGCTGCTAGAAACATAGGGGTGGGGTGCACGTATCCCTTTGACTTAGCGTTTCTTGTATTCTTTGGGTAAATACCCAGTAGTGCGATTGCTGGATCCTAGGGTAGGTCTGGTTTTACCTTTTTGAGGAACCTCCATACTGTTTTCCACAGTGGCTGTACCAGTTTGCGTTCCCACTGACAGTGCAGTGCAGGAGTGAGCGTTCCATTTCCTCCACATCGTCGCCAACACCTGTTGTGTCTGGTGTTCTGGTTTTTCGCGAGGCTTTTCTTGACTCTGCTCATCCTATTGGTTCACCGTGAACACAGGGGACCCTCAAGGGATGCCAGCAGTGGGCTTGCAGATTGTTTTCTTTGAATCTTCAGACCCGCCCTGGCCTCGTGTTTATCTGCACTGCACCTGCTCCTTGGCAGCAGCAAACTCCCTTCTCCTGAAGCCTCCTGCTTTAGTGGGCCAAAGATTGGGCCAGAGGCGGCCAGGTCCCACAGGGGTCCAGAACCTGTTGACCCATCCTGTGGAACGGGGTCTTGCCCAGTGTCCCAAGGCTCCGAGGGCCACCAGCTACGTCCCAACACACACAGGCACACACGCGCACGCACACACACACGCATGCATGCACGGCTTTATTCGGGTAGACCCTCCTGGGCAGGCACCCACACTCGCACAGAGGGACACTCTGTGCGAGGAGGCTCAGTGGGCCCGACTGACGCCCTTCCTTGTTCCTTTTTCTTCCTCCTTACCCCTTTCCGTTTGGCCTCCCACTTCCCAGTTGGGTCCAAGAGCATAGCAAAACAGGCCTCTCTCTGGACAGGGCTCAACCCCTGCCCTGAGTGGCTGAGACTTTGCCTTGGCTGATGACTCTTCCCCTAAGAGGCCCCTGCTGGTTCCACCTGTCCAGTTGGGGCGCAGTGCCTTTTGAGATCACATTCATTCTTCTCTTCCGCTACAGTTCTTTCTGTGCTTGCAGTTTGCTCTCTCCACTTTGGTCTCCTTACTCTCACTCCTCTTCTGGCACTTCTTGCTCTGTGGATGTCCCCAGAATAAAAACTGTACTTGTCCTGTGGAAGTGAAGATGGCCGCGTGGATCGGGGGAGCAAGGGACATCCCCTTACAACCATCCCTTTATTACCCTGGGAGGGTAAGGCATCCCTCACGCCCCTTGTCCCCTACATCCCCTTTTTGTGAACCTAGTGGTGTTTTCCCTGGGTGCCCTCCTACCCTCTCTTTGCCCTGCGTGCATACGCCCAGGCCCTTTGGCCCTTTGGCCCTTTGGAGTGGGCCCCTTACATACGCAAGGTGTGGCTCAGCGTCTCCTTTTGCCCTCTGCAGGCCCTACAGGCGGACCTCTGGGTCAGAACCCAGCGGTGGCACACAGGAAGGCACCCCTTTGACGACAGGCTGCCTGGCGGTGGGCCCTGTCCTGGCCAGGCAGCTTGTAGCTTGTGTCTCCTTGTCATTCCTCCTGTCTGTTACCCCCACAGTGAGGCGGGCCTAGGCTGCATCCACATCCACCACAACATTGGCCGTGGCAAGGTGGATGGTGGTGACATTCTGCTTCTCTCTGTTCCTTTCCCTTTCTATGCTGAGCCCACTGCTGGGCGGGGGCGGGGGCGGGGAGCTTGGGGCGAGGGGGGCGGGTGGCGTGGGGGAGAGGGGTGCTGCGGCAGGCTGTGGGGCAGGCTGTGGGGCGCTGTTGGTGGTGATGGGTGGGGAGCGGTGTGCTAGGGGCTGGGCGGTGTGGGGGCGGCGGCGGCGGCGGGTGGGTGGGATGCGGTGGCGGGTGGCTTTGTGTTTGGGGGGGGTGGGGGGTGCGTGAGGGGGAACCAGTGGTCCATGGATCCTCCTGTCACCTCTGATCTTTGGTGTGGGGCGGTGGGGGTTGGGGGGCCCTGGTATAGCAGAAGGCCGTATAGAGGTGCAACGGTGTCCCTTCTTGGACCCTTGGTGGAGGTCACGCTCATCCTTGAAACACATGACCCAGAGGTTACTCTGCATTGAAACAGCATCATGAACCCAAGACTTGCAAAATACCTCGTGGCTTTCCATTCCATGCAGTTCTTCTTCTGACCCAAGCTCTTAAAGTCAACGCTTGAACCGGTTGGAGCCTCTTCAAGTTGTGCCCTCCTTCCCCTTGTTCTCAGTCCAGTCGCCTGACCCGGCCCGATACGGGTTTCAGTGTGTGCCTACAAGCTGTGTCCTGCATTTCCACATGCGGCTGGGAGGGGCGTGCGGGGGGCTGGGGGTCGGGGCTAAGGAAAGCACACAGGCGAGCACCCACTGCCGCCACACGCTCGGGTACACACGGGGCCACACAGGCACGCACCCAGGCATGCACCGTAGATGCAGACTGAGCATGCTCACACAGGCACACACTCACTCACACAGGGTCAGGGACCCACGCATTCCCGGGTGGGCTCTCAAAGAGGGACCTGCAGCCAGGCAGTCTTGCGTTGCATGAGTTGGTCATCTGTGAGCAGGTCTGCCCAAGCGAGGGGTGTGAATCTGGAGCCTCGCTTGTTTACCCAGATAGATGGGGACTCCCGGTTGGAGGAGAGTCAGTGGCCTTCCTCCACAGAATGGGGGGGCCCCCCGTGTGGGGCCGGGCCGTGTGACTCGGGGATGTTGGATGGCCTTGCCAAGGCCCCTCCCTGTGTGAGAGCGAGGGCTGCCTGCCCAGAGCCAGTGCTTATGTGAGTGCTTGGTTCCCCGTTCTGGGGGGGCCTCCTGGATGTAGCCCTGTGGTTGCAGGTTCGGGCCAGCCATTTCTGGCTGCTTTGTCCGGCCAGCCCAAGGTGCTGGTGACCTCAGCCTGTAGCTCCAGGCCCTGGGGAGCAAGCGCACCAGTGACTTACCGGCCGGCATGGTGGCTGCTGGCTTGTCCAGGAGGGGTCCTATTGGACATAAACCCTCAGGCAGGGTCACAGAGGCGGGTTGATGTGTCTTTTGCCCTTTGCTTCTCCCAAGAGCTGGAGCCAGGGAAAATGGGGTAGGATGAAAGGAAGGGGAAAGGCCCGCATGTGGTGCAGCCTCGTGGTCAGTGGTCATTTGGCCCTGTGTACTGGGGTGGTCAGCTTGGACCCTGGTGGCTGGTTTGTTTCTATTTCCCTTGTTCTTCATTCCGTGTTGTGGGGTGTGTTTTGCCCTGTGGTTTTCGGGGTTTGATGCTTTGTGGTCTCTTTGAGTGTGGTGTGGGTTTTCGTGTTTTGTGTTTCAAGGGGGTTCTGGTGTTGGCTTCTTTGCTTTCCATTTTCTCTGTTAGGGGGTTTTTCTTGTTGTTGTTGTAGGTTTTTTTTTCTCCTTGTTGTTGTTGTTGTTGTTGTTGTTGTTATTCATTTTGTTTTTATTTGTCCTTACCTGAGTAGGATGAGGACCCAGACCTGAGGTGGTGGTTTGAAGGGGAAGGGGGCGGGGTAGGCATTCTGGTGGCTTTCATTTGTGGAGCCATACTGCCATCAAGTGGAAAATGTTTCTGTCCAAGGGAGCTGCATGGGCTCAAGTGCTGGGGAAAAGCTCAGGAGTGGGAAGGAGATGACCTTGTGTATATGTGTCAGTTGCAGGAAGCAGTGGGGGCTGGTGTGGGGGAGGTGTCTGCCGAAGGGGGGGGGGCAGGGTATGCGTGTGTGTGTGTGTGTGTGTGTGTGTGTGTGTGTGTGTGTGGTTTGTCCTGAAACTGCATTGGATCCCTAGCTCCTGGCCTTCCCTTCACCTGTGTGCTGGACCCGAGATTCCACCCCGGCTCCAGGGCTGAGGAAGGCACTCAGAAACCCCAGGGACAGCCTGAGATGGCTGAGCCCTGGAGTTGCCTAGGACTGCCAAGCACCAGAGTCCCGGCCCCAGAATCTCCAAAGGCCCCCGCTCCCAGTGTGGAAAGGGGCCTCCTGATGCCTGAGTGCCCCAGCATGGCACCCACCTACTCAGCACAAAGGTCACCAGAGGAAACGCCCCCAGGTCCCTGCATTCAGGGGGTGAGTAGCTTCTCTTGGACCCATCCCAAAATGGCTGACAGGGAAGCTCCGCCCCCTGGGCTGCTTGGTCTTGGGGCTGCCTGCTGTGTCCCCAGAGCCCTTAGAGTTCCTGCTTCCCCGCTGGGTCCCAGTGGCAGTCACACTTCCCTCTAGGCCTCTGACCCCTCATGTGGAAAACCTGGCTTGGGCAGAGCCCAGACAACCCAGCAGCACATCCTTGCTGACCCCTGTGGCCGCCAGAAGGCAGGTTGCTGCTGCCTGGGCTTTTCAGAGACGGTTTCCGCTGGATGGCACTGTGGCTCCAGATATGGCACTCACCCCCTTTCCCTGCCCCCACTCAACCTTCCTCTCCCTGCATTTGCTGTCAAACACAGAGAAGGGAACAACAACAACAAAAATCATTCATCATCCCCTTCCATCCTCCTCCTGTTCCTCCTGCTCTTGTCTTCCTCTTCCTCCTCCTCCACCTCCTCCTCTTCCTGCTCCTCCTCCTCCTCCTCCTCCTCCTGGTCCTCCTCCTCCTCCTCCTCCTCCTCCTCCTCCTGGTCCTCCTCCTCCTCCCTAGCCCCTGGCCGCTCCTGCTGCTCCTTCAGGCCAAGGATCACCCATATCACCTCTGGCTGATCTCCAGGCCAACTTGACCACTTTGGGGGCAAAGCTGCAAAGGTAGCTAGGCTTTTTTTGTTCTTTTTCTTTAAGTATTTTTGTGTTAATTCCAGTTAGTTAACATGCAGTGGTACATTGGTTTCAGGTGTACAATATAGTGATTCAGCATTTCCATACATCACCCTGTGCTCATCAGGGCACGTGCACTCCCTTAATCCTTATCACCTATGTCATCCAACCCCTCCACCCCCTCCCCTCTGGTAACCATCATTTCTCTATAATGAAGAGTCTGTTTCTTGATTTCTGTATCTCTCTGTCTCTGTCTCCCACTCTCTCCCTGTCTCTCTCTCTCTCTGTCTCTCTCTCTGCCTCCATACTCTTTCATTTTGTTTTGTTTCCCTAAATTCCATAGAGGAGTGAAATCACATGGTACTGGTCTTTCTCTGACTGACTTATTTCGCTTAGCATTATACTCTGCAGCTCCATCCATGTCCTTACAGATGGCAAGATTTCATTCTGTTTTTATGGCTGAGTAGTGTATAGTCCATAGTGTGTGTGTGTGTGTGTGTGTGTGTGTGTGTGTGTGTGGTGTGTGTGTGTGTGTGTGTGTGTGTGTGTGTACACCCACGTTCTTTATCCATTCATCAGTGGATGGGACACTAGGGCTGCTTCGGTATCTTGGCTATTGTAAATAATGCTGCTAGAAACATAGGGGTGGGGTGCACGTATCCCTTTGACTTAGCGTTTCTTGTATTCTTTGGGTAAATACCCAGTAGTGCGATTGCTGGATCCTAGGGTAGGTCTGGTTTTACCTTTTTGAGGAACCTCCATACTGTTTTCCACAGTGGCTGTACCAGTTTGCGTTCCCACTGACAGTGCAGTGCAGGAGTGAGCGTTCCATTTCCTCCACATCGTCGCCAACACCTGTTGTGTCTGGTGTTCTGGTTTTTCGCGAGGCTTTTCTTGACTCTGCTCATCCTATTGGTTCACCGTGAACACAGGGGACCCTCAAGGGATGCCAGCAGTGGGCTTGCAGATTGTTTTCTTTGAATCTTCAGACCCGCCCTGGCCTCGTGTTTATCTGCACTGCACCTGCTCCTTGGCAGCAGCAAACTCCCTTCTCCTGAAGCCTCCTGCTTTAGTGGGCCAAAGATTGGGCCAGAGGCGGCCAGGTCCCACAGGGGTCCAGAACCTGTTGACCCATCCTGTGGAACGGGGTCTTGCCCAGTGTCCCAAGGCTCCGAGGGCCACCAGCTACGTCCCAACACACACAGGCACACACGCGCACGCACACACACACGCATGCATGCACGGCTTTATTCGGGTAGACCCTCCTGGGCAGGCACCCACACTCGCACAGAGGGACACTCTGTGCGAGGAGGCTCAGTGGGCCCGACTGACGCCCTTCCTTGTTCCTTTTTCTTCCTCCTTACCCCTTTCCGTTTGGCCTCCCACTTCCCAGTTGGGTCCAAGAGCATAGCAAAACAGGCCTCTCTCTGGACAGGGCTCAACCCCTGCCCTGAGTGGCTGAGACTTTGCCTTGGCTGATGACTCTTCCCCTAAGAGGCCCCTGCTGGTTCCACCTGTCCAGTTGGGGCGCAGTGCCTTTTGAGATCACATTCATTCTTCTCTTCCGCTACAGTTCTTTCTGTGCTTGCAGTTTGCTCTCTCCACTTTGGTCTCCTTACTCTCACTCCTCTTCTGGCACTTCTTGCTCTGTGGATGTCCCCAGAATAAAAACTGTACTTGTCCTGTGGAAGTGAAGATGGCCGCGTGGATCGGGGGAGCAAGGGACATCCCCTTACAACCATCCCTTTATTACCCTGGGAGGGTAAGGCATCCCTCACGCCCCTTGTCCCCTACATCCCCTTTTTGTGAACCTAGTGGTGTTTTCCCTGGGTGCCCTCCTACCCTCTCTTTGCCCTGCGTGCATACGCCCAGGCCCTTTGGCCCTTTGGCCCTTTGGAGTGGGCCCCTTACATACGCAAGGTGTGGCTCAGCGTCTCCTTTTGCCCTCTGCAGGCCCTACAGGCGGACCTCTGGGTCAGAACCCAGCGGTGGCACACAGGAAGGCACCCCTTTGACGACAGGCTGCCTGGCGGTGGGCCCTGTCCTGGCCAGGCAGCTTGTAGCTTGTGTCTCCTTGTCATTCCTCCTGTCTGTTACCCCCACAGTGAGGCGGGCCTAGGCTGCATCCACATCCACCACAACATTGGCCGTGGCAAGGTGGATGGTGGTGACATTCTGCTTCTCTCTGTTCCTTTCCCTTTCTATGCTGAGCCCACTGCTGGGCGGGGGCGGGGGCGGGGAGCTTGGGGCGAGGGGGGCGGGTGGCGTGGGGGAGAGGGGTGCTGCGGCAGGCTGTGGGGCAGGCTGTGGGGCGCTGTTGGTGGTGATGGGTGGGGAGCGGTGTGCTAGGGGCTGGGCGGTGTGGGGGCGGCGGCGGCGGCGGGTGGGTGGGATGCGGTGGCGGGTGGCTTTGTGTTTGGGGGGGGTGGGGGGTGCGTGAGGGGGAACCAGTGGTCCATGGATCCTCCTGTCACCTCTGATCTTTGGTGTGGGGCGGTGGGGGTTGGGGGGCCCTGGTATAGCAGAAGGCCGTATAGAGGTGCAACGGTGTCCCTTCTTGGACCCTTGGTGGAGGTCACGCTCATCCTTGAAACACATGACCCAGAGGTTACTCTGCATTGAAACAGCATCATGAACCCAAGACTTGCAAAATACCTCGTGGCTTTCCATTCCATGCAGTTCTTCTTCTGACCCAAGCTCTTAAAGTCAACGCTTGAACCGGTTGGAGCCTCTTCAAGTTGTGCCCTCCTTCCCCTTGTTCTCAGTCCAGTCGCCTGACCCGGCCCGATACGGGTTTCAGTGTGTGCCTACAAGCTGTGTCCTGCATTTCCACATGCGGCTGGGAGGGGCGTGCGGGGGGCTGGGGGTCGGGGCTAAGGAAAGCACACAGGCGAGCACCCACTGCCGCCACACGCTCGGGTACACACGGGGCCACACAGGCACGCACCCAGGCATGCACCGTAGATGCAGACTGAGCATGCTCACACAGGCACACACTCACTCACACAGGGTCAGGGACCCACGCATTCCCGGGTGGGCTCTCAAAGAGGGACCTGCAGCCAGGCAGTCTTGCGTTGCATGAGTTGGTCATCTGTGAGCAGGTCTGCCCAAGCGAGGGGTGTGAATCTGGAGCCTCGCTTGTTTACCCAGATAGATGGGGACTCCCGGTTGGAGGAGAGTCAGTGGCCTTCCTCCACAGAATGGGGGGGCCCCCCGTGTGGGGCCGGGCCGTGTGACTCGGGGATGTTGGATGGCCTTGCCAAGGCCCCTCCCTGTGTGAGAGCGAGGGCTGCCTGCCCAGAGCCAGTGCTTATGTGAGTGCTTGGTTCCCCGTTCTGGGGGGGCCTCCTGGATGTAGCCCTGTGGTTGCAGGTTCGGGCCAGCCATTTCTGGCTGCTTTGTCCGGCCAGCCCAAGGTGCTGGTGACCTCAGCCTGTAGCTCCAGGCCCTGGGGAGCAAGCGCACCAGTGACTTACCGGCCGGCATGGTGGCTGCTGGCTTGTCCAGGAGGGGTCCTATTGGACATAAACCCTCAGGCAGGGTCACAGAGGCGGGTTGATGTGTCTTTTGCCCTTTGCTTCTCCCAAGAGCTGGAGCCAGGGAAAATGGGGTAGGATGAAAGGAAGGGGAAAGGCCCGCATGTGGTGCAGCCTCGTGGTCAGTGGTCATTTGGCCCTGTGTACTGGGGTGGTCAGCTTGGACCCTGGTGGCTGGTTTGTTTCTATTTCCCTTGTTCTTCATTCCGTGTTGTGGGGTGTGTTTTGCCCTGTGGTTTTCGGGGTTTGATGCTTTGTGGTCTCTTTGAGTGTGGTGTGGGTTTTCGTGTTTTGTGTTTCAAGGGGGTTCTGGTGTTGGCTTCTTTGCTTTCCATTTTCTCTGTTAGGGGGTTTTTCTTGTTGTTGTTGTAGGTTTTTTTTTCTCCTTGTTGTTGTTGTTGTTGTTGTTGTTGTTATTCATTTTGTTTTTATTTGTCCTTACCTGAGTAGGATGAGGACCCAGACCTGAGGTGGTGGTTTGAAGGGGAAGGGGGCGGGGTAGGCATTCTGGTGGCTTTCATTTGTGGAGCCATACTGCCATCAAGTGGAAAATGTTTCTGTCCAAGGGAGCTGCATGGGCTCAAGTGCTGGGGAAAAGCTCAGGAGTGGGAAGGAGATGACCTTGTGTATATGTGTCAGTTGCAGGAAGCAGTGGGGGCTGGTGTGGGGGAGGTGTCTGCCGAAGGGGGGGGGGCAGGGTATGCGTGTGTGTGTGTGTGTGTGTGTGTGTGTGTGTGTGTGTGTGTGTGGTTTGTCCTGAAACTGCATTGGATCCCTAGCTCCTGGCCTTCCCTTCACCTGTGTGCTGGACCCGAGATTCCACCCCGGCTCCAGGGCTGAGGAAGGCACTCAGAAACCCCAGGGACAGCCTGAGATGGCTGAGCCCTGGAGTTGCCTAGGACTGCCAAGCACCAGAGTCCCGGCCCCAGAATCTCCAAAGGCCCCCGCTCCCAGTGTGGAAAGGGGCCTCCTGATGCCTGAGTGCCCCAGCATGGCACCCACCTACTCAGCACAAAGGTCACCAGAGGAAACGCCCCCAGGTCCCTGCATTCAGGGGGTGAGTAGCTTCTCTTGGACCCATCCCAAAATGGCTGACAGGGAAGCTCCGCCCCCTGGGCTGCTTGGTCTTGGGGCTGCCTGCTGTGTCCCCAGAGCCCTTAGAGTTCCTGCTTCCCCGCTGGGTCCCAGTGGCAGTCACACTTCCCTCTAGGCCTCTGACCCCTCATGTGGAAAACCTGGCTTGGGCAGAGCCCAGACAACCCAGCAGCACATCCTTGCTGACCCCTGTGGCCGCCAGAAGGCAGGTTGCTGCTGCCTGGGCTTTTCAGAGACGGTTTCCGCTGGATGGCACTGTGGCTCCAGATATGGCACTCACCCCCTTTCCCTGCCCCCACTCAACCTTCCTCTCCCTGCATTTGCTGTCAAACACAGAGAAGGGAACAACAACAACAAAAATCATTCATCATCCCCTTCCATCCTCCTCCTGTTCCTCCTGCTCTTGTCTTCCTCTTCCTCCTCCTCCACCTCCTCCTCTTCCTGCTCCTCCTCCTCCTCCTCCTCCTCCTGGTCCTCCTCCTCCTCCTCCTCCTCCTCCTCCTGGTCCTCCTCCTCCTCCCTAGCCCCTGGCCGCTCCTGCTGCTCCTTCAGGCCAAGGATCACCCATATCACCTCTGGCTGATCTCCAGGCCAACTTGACCACTTTGGGGGCAAAGCTGCAAAGGTAGCTAGGCTTTTTTTGTTCTTTTTCTTTAAGTATTTTTGTGTTAATTCCAGTTAGTTAACATGCAGTGGTACATTGGTTTCAGGTGTACAATATAGTGATTCAGCATTTCCATACATCACCCTGTGCTCATCAGGGCACGTGCACTCCCTTAATCCTTATCACCTATGTCATCCAACCCCTCCACCCCCTCCCCTCTGGTAACCATCATTTCTCTATAATGAAGAGTCTGTTTCTTGATTTCTGTATCTCTCTGTCTCTGTCTCCCACTCTCTCCCTGTCTCTCTCTCTCTCTGTCTCTCTCTCTGCCTCCATACTCTTTCATTTTGTTTTGTTTCCCTAAATTCCATAGAGGAGTGAAATCACATGGTACTGGTCTTTCTCTGACTGACTTATTTCGCTTAGCATTATACTCTGCAGCTCCATCCATGTCCTTACAGATGGCAAGATTTCATTCTGTTTTTATGGCTGAGTAGTGTATAGTCCATAGTGTGTGTGTGTGTGTGTGTGTGTGTGTGTGTGTGTGTGGTGTGTGTGTGTGTGTGTGTGTGTGTGTGTGTACACCCACGTTCTTTATCCATTCATCAGTGGATGGGACACTAGGGCTGCTTCGGTATCTTGGCTATTGTAAATAATGCTGCTAGAAACATAGGGGTGGGGTGCACGTATCCCTTTGACTTAGCGTTTCTTGTATTCTTTGGGTAAATACCCAGTAGTGCGATTGCTGGATCCTAGGGTAGGTCTGGTTTTACCTTTTTGAGGAACCTCCATACTGTTTTCCACAGTGGCTGTACCAGTTTGCGTTCCCACTGACAGTGCAGTGCAGGAGTGAGCGTTCCATTTCCTCCACATCGTCGCCAACACCTGTTGTGTCTGGTGTTCTGGTTTTTCGCGAGGCTTTTCTTGACTCTGCTCATCCTATTGGTTCACCGTGAACACAGGGGACCCTCAAGGGATGCCAGCAGTGGGCTTGCAGATTGTTTTCTTTGAATCTTCAGACCCGCCCTGGCCTCGTGTTTATCTGCACTGCACCTGCTCCTTGGCAGCAGCAAACTCCCTTCTCCTGAAGCCTCCTGCTTTAGTGGGCCAAAGATTGGGCCAGAGGCGGCCAGGTCCCACAGGGGTCCAGAACCTGTTGACCCATCCTGTGGAACGGGGTCTTGCCCAGTGTCCCAAGGCTCCGAGGGCCACCAGCTACGTCCCAACACACACAGGCACACACGCGCACGCACACACACACGCATGCATGCACGGCTTTATTCGGGTAGACCCTCCTGGGCAGGCACCCACACTCGCACAGAGGGACACTCTGTGCGAGGAGGCTCAGTGGGCCCGACTGACGCCCTTCCTTGTTCCTTTTTCTTCCTCCTTACCCCTTTCCGTTTGGCCTCCCACTTCCCAGTTGGGTCCAAGAGCATAGCAAAACAGGCCTCTCTCTGGACAGGGCTCAACCCCTGCCCTGAGTGGCTGAGACTTTGCCTTGGCTGATGACTCTTCCCCTAAGAGGCCCCTGCTGGTTCCACCTGTCCAGTTGGGGCGCAGTGCCTTTTGAGATCACATTCATTCTTCTCTTCCGCTACAGTTCTTTCTGTGCTTGCAGTTTGCTCTCTCCACTTTGGTCTCCTTACTCTCACTCCTCTTCTGGCACTTCTTGCTCTGTGGATGTCCCCAGAATAAAAACTGTACTTGTCCTGTGGAAGTGAAGATGGCCGCGTGGATCGGGGGAGCAAGGGACATCCCCTTACAACCATCCCTTTATTACCCTGGGAGGGTAAGGCATCCCTCACGCCCCTTGTCCCCTACATCCCCTTTTTGTGAACCTAGTGGTGTTTTCCCTGGGTGCCCTCCTACCCTCTCTTTGCCCTGCGTGCATACGCCCAGGCCCTTTGGCCCTTTGGCCCTTTGGAGTGGGCCCCTTACATACGCAAGGTGTGGCTCAGCGTCTCCTTTTGCCCTCTGCAGGCCCTACAGGCGGACCTCTGGGTCAGAACCCAGCGGTGGCACACAGGAAGGCACCCCTTTGACGACAGGCTGCCTGGCGGTGGGCCCTGTCCTGGCCAGGCAGCTTGTAGCTTGTGTCTCCTTGTCATTCCTCCTGTCTGTTACCCCCACAGTGAGGCGGGCCTAGGCTGCATCCACATCCACCACAACATTGGCCGTGGCAAGGTGGATGGTGGTGACATTCTGCTTCTCTCTGTTCCTTTCCCTTTCTATGCTGAGCCCACTGCTGGGCGGGGGCGGGGGCGGGGAGCTTGGGGCGAGGGGGGCGGGTGGCGTGGGGGAGAGGGGTGCTGCGGCAGGCTGTGGGGCAGGCTGTGGGGCGCTGTTGGTGGTGATGGGTGGGGAGCGGTGTGCTAGGGGCTGGGCGGTGTGGGGGCGGCGGCGGCGGCGGGTGGGTGGGATGCGGTGGCGGGTGGCTTTGTGTTTGGGGGGGGTGGGGGGTGCGTGAGGGGGAACCAGTGGTCCATGGATCCTCCTGTCACCTCTGATCTTTGGTGTGGGGCGGTGGGGGTTGGGGGGCCCTGGTATAGCAGAAGGCCGTATAGAGGTGCAACGGTGTCCCTTCTTGGACCCTTGGTGGAGGTCACGCTCATCCTTGAAACACATGACCCAGAGGTTACTCTGCATTGAAACAGCATCATGAACCCAAGACTTGCAAAATACCTCGTGGCTTTCCATTCCATGCAGTTCTTCTTCTGACCCAAGCTCTTAAAGTCAACGCTTGAACCGGTTGGAGCCTCTTCAAGTTGTGCCCTCCTTCCCCTTGTTCTCAGTCCAGTCGCCTGACCCGGCCCGATACGGGTTTCAGTGTGTGCCTACAAGCTGTGTCCTGCATTTCCACATGCGGCTGGGAGGGGCGTGCGGGGGGCTGGGGGTCGGGGCTAAGGAAAGCACACAGGCGAGCACCCACTGCCGCCACACGCTCGGGTACACACGGGGCCACACAGGCACGCACCCAGGCATGCACCGTAGATGCAGACTGAGCATGCTCACACAGGCACACACTCACTCACACAGGGTCAGGGACCCACGCATTCCCGGGTGGGCTCTCAAAGAGGGACCTGCAGCCAGGCAGTCTTGCGTTGCATGAGTTGGTCATCTGTGAGCAGGTCTGCCCAAGCGAGGGGTGTGAATCTGGAGCCTCGCTTGTTTACCCAGATAGATGGGGACTCCCGGTTGGAGGAGAGTCAGTGGCCTTCCTCCACAGAATGGGGGGGCCCCCCGTGTGGGGCCGGGCCGTGTGACTCGGGGATGTTGGATGGCCTTGCCAAGGCCCCTCCCTGTGTGAGAGCGAGGGCTGCCTGCCCAGAGCCAGTGCTTATGTGAGTGCTTGGTTCCCCGTTCTGGGGGGGCCTCCTGGATGTAGCCCTGTGGTTGCAGGTTCGGGCCAGCCATTTCTGGCTGCTTTGTCCGGCCAGCCCAAGGTGCTGGTGACCTCAGCCTGTAGCTCCAGGCCCTGGGGAGCAAGCGCACCAGTGACTTACCGGCCGGCATGGTGGCTGCTGGCTTGTCCAGGAGGGGTCCTATTGGACATAAACCCTCAGGCAGGGTCACAGAGGCGGGTTGATGTGTCTTTTGCCCTTTGCTTCTCCCAAGAGCTGGAGCCAGGGAAAATGGGGTAGGATGAAAGGAAGGGGAAAGGCCCGCATGTGGTGCAGCCTCGTGGTCAGTGGTCATTTGGCCCTGTGTACTGGGGTGGTCAGCTTGGACCCTGGTGGCTGGTTTGTTTCTATTTCCCTTGTTCTTCATTCCGTGTTGTGGGGTGTGTTTTGCCCTGTGGTTTTCGGGGTTTGATGCTTTGTGGTCTCTTTGAGTGTGGTGTGGGTTTTCGTGTTTTGTGTTTCAAGGGGGTTCTGGTGTTGGCTTCTTTGCTTTCCATTTTCTCTGTTAGGGGGTTTTTCTTGTTGTTGTTGTAGGTTTTTTTTTCTCCTTGTTGTTGTTGTTGTTGTTGTTGTTGTTATTCATTTTGTTTTTATTTGTCCTTACCTGAGTAGGATGAGGACCCAGACCTGAGGTGGTGGTTTGAAGGGGAAGGGGGCGGGGTAGGCATTCTGGTGGCTTTCATTTGTGGAGCCATACTGCCATCAAGTGGAAAATGTTTCTGTCCAAGGGAGCTGCATGGGCTCAAGTGCTGGGGAAAAGCTCAGGAGTGGGAAGGAGATGACCTTGTGTATATGTGTCAGTTGCAGGAAGCAGTGGGGGCTGGTGTGGGGGAGGTGTCTGCCGAAGGGGGGGGGGCAGGGTATGCGTGTGTGTGTGTGTGTGTGTGTGTGTGTGTGTGTGTGTGTGTGGTTTGTCCTGAAACTGCATTGGATCCCTAGCTCCTGGCCTTCCCTTCACCTGTGTGCTGGACCCGAGATTCCACCCCGGCTCCAGGGCTGAGGAAGGCACTCAGAAACCCCAGGGACAGCCTGAGATGGCTGAGCCCTGGAGTTGCCTAGGACTGCCAAGCACCAGAGTCCCGGCCCCAGAATCTCCAAAGGCCCCCGCTCCCAGTGTGGAAAGGGGCCTCCTGATGCCTGAGTGCCCCAGCATGGCACCCACCTACTCAGCACAAAGGTCACCAGAGGAAACGCCCCCAGGTCCCTGCATTCAGGGGGTGAGTAGCTTCTCTTGGACCCATCCCAAAATGGCTGACAGGGAAGCTCCGCCCCCTGGGCTGCTTGGTCTTGGGGCTGCCTGCTGTGTCCCCAGAGCCCTTAGAGTTCCTGCTTCCCCGCTGGGTCCCAGTGGCAGTCACACTTCCCTCTAGGCCTCTGACCCCTCATGTGGAAAACCTGGCTTGGGCAGAGCCCAGACAACCCAGCAGCACATCCTTGCTGACCCCTGTGGCCGCCAGAAGGCAGGTTGCTGCTGCCTGGGCTTTTCAGAGACGGTTTCCGCTGGATGGCACTGTGGCTCCAGATATGGCACTCACCCCCTTTCCCTGCCCCCACTCAACCTTCCTCTCCCTGCATTTGCTGTCAAACACAGAGAAGGGAACAACAACAACAAAAATCATTCATCATCCCCTTCCATCCTCCTCCTGTTCCTCCTGCTCTTGTCTTCCTCTTCCTCCTCCTCCACCTCCTCCTCTTCCTGCTCCTCCTCCTCCTCCTCCTCCTCCTGGTCCTCCTCCTCCTCCTCCTCCTCCTCCTGGTCCTCCTCCTCCTCCCTAGCCCCTGGCCGCTCCTGCTGCTCCTTCAGGCCAAGGATCACCCATATCACCTCTGGCTGATCTCCAGGCCAACTTGACCACTTTGGG
>NW_026464022.1:0-15215 GCF_027475565.1 Acinonyx jubatus
TAGGTCCTGCAGAGGCGTACAGAGACACAAGCAACCAGGAGAAGAGGGAGGCTGCAGCGCAGATGACTGGCAGGCCTGACGTCCATCCGCCGGTGGGCAACATCCCCACTACGGGGCGAGCCTGCCTGCAGCGACCCCGTAACACACACCACATCTGGGAGGGTCCTGCTCGCGAGGCACCCCAGAGATGGAGCTGGTGACAGGACCCAAAGAGAGCCCGCGGGACACGAGCTCTGCCCAGACACCCCTGACGCGACCTTGCCCCCTGTGAGAGCCGGCTGATCCTGTCCCGAGCCTCGTCAGCTGCGTGCTCCACCAAGGCCAGCACGTGCTCCTCTGCCGTGCTGTCAGTCAGGCTGCAGGCATTTCCTTCCGGCTCAAACGTGCAGCTGCGAGGCAAGAACACCACACACGTCACCGGGGCACGTGCTGCTCCCACCTCACCACAGTCAGTCCCTACCACTCCCCAAGGTCACCATGGGCTGGGAGCAGGGGCACGAAGTACTCCTTGACCCTGTCCTCATGGCTGTAACTGCAGCAATACGCGAGGCCTCCACGAACAGCAAGGGAGACCCAAACGGCCGCTGGAGGTGTCTCGTGTCTCAGCTGCACACCTGAGTCGATCTAAGAGCAACCTGACGGCAACCTCACTACTCACAATGTCATTCGAGGCACCGTTGGAAAAAGAGGCAAACCTCCATGGAGCGTGGAGACACCAGAAACAAGGGTGAGCTGGGAGCACAGGTCATGAGGCAAAAGGGGCATCCCGAGGCTTCGGCAGGTGGCCTCAGACCCCCACACAGAGAAGAGCTTTATTTGAACAGCCAAGGGTCGCTGGGTACAGCACCCAACGGATGTGGTCTCTCCTGTGGAAGGTTCCAGAAGCATATGGACAGATTCCATCCAAGGAGCTGTGGGACCAAATTCTGCCTGCGGATCCCAAGCCTGCAAGAACCCCCCCCCCCCCGCCCAGGGTGGATGGCTGCAGGAGTTGGGGGGTCGGGTATGATGAGAATGAAGCCCCCCCCCCCAAAGCGTGTCACTTGCCTAACAGCACAGCTATGTCCCCCGCTCAGGGACAGCCAAGCCAGGCCACCAACAAGTGTCCTGCATAGGAGGGAACGTCTTCAGAGTGAAGGGCCAACAATCCCTGCAACACACATATGGGAACAGCAGTGTCACACCTGGAACAGAGCCTGCGTATGGCTGGCAGGGGCCGTCCAGCCCTTGTGCCCCCAGGTCCGTTAGCGTGACAAGGCCCGGCTGGTCCAGGTTGCCGGCCAGCTGCCTGGAAACACCTGAGACCAGAGCTCACACGCAGCCTCTGGGGACCAGGCTCCTTCCAGCAGGTAGGGTGGGGGTGGGGGGGTCCACGAGCTACTCCACAGACACGGGCGCCAGCACAGGCTCACCCTCACTCACATTCCTGAGGTGCGTTTCCCGATACCTGATAACTTCTCTACTTCCTTTTGGATTCCTTGGCAGTTTCAACTTGTACAGATGCTGCTTCAGGAACGAGCTCCTCCAAAGCCGTGTCTTCGTTGCCCAGAAGATCTGCCTGCTGAGAAAAATCCATGTCCTGCATAAACGACATGCTGTGCTTCAGAGCTAACAGCCGCTCCTAGAATCAAAAAGGACAGAGCAGCAGGCCTTTACCTCTGCCTCACAGCCGAGGCGCCATGGCGATGGGTTGGATGTGGACAGCCGCAGCCTCGCCTGGCCTAACAGCGGGCTCCCATGGCGCTACCGCGGCAGGTGTAGGTGGGAGTCAGCACCACAGGCGCGGCCGACTGGCTGGGAGCACTCGGGGCTGGCAGAGGGGGACGGGCCAGAGGGCACAGTGGCCCTCACCTCACCTACAGGCCGATCAGGTACAAGGCACTGGTCCTAGATGCGTGACACATGCAACCTGGCTCGTGGGACAGATCTGGGAAGCCACTCTGGATGGCCAAGACGTCCTGTCCGGACTCAGTGAGGCAGCCACGTAAAACAAATCACAGTCTGGCTGCAATCCATCAGACACCCACACTTAGATCAACAGATCCAGCACTTTCCACCAACCCTAAAGGAGACGTTCCAGCTGGCGCAGGAGCAGAGAGAGAGAGAGAGAGAGAGAGAGAGAGAGAGCACCTGGAGGGGAGGGTGGCCTGGGATGTGTACCCTAGAGCAGAAGCTCCGCGCCACTGCCAGTGATGGACTGGTGGAAGCATGTCAGTCAGTGGGGGTGGGGCTCTGTGTAGGCATCGAGACAGAGGGGAACTCACGTCTCTGTGGCTCCCTGCTGCCGTGGGTTTCTTACTTTGCTCATCTTAAAGCCTGCGTGAAGGATCTCCTTGGTCTACTTGTAGTACACGGTGTCTGGTCTGTTGTAGGTCATCGCGTTATCACACATCAGTTTGAAATCTGCCTGAAAGGGAAAAAAATAGAATCTGTCGAACTTGAACCACTAAGATGCCAGCCTCTGTCAAGAGGCTAAAACTGAGTGGCAAGCAACTAAACCAGGCTCTTCAGCTTCACAAATGGTTTTTAACGACTCTTTGAGGAAAGTTTCAGACCTTACAGTGAGAAGCCTGCCAAACCTAGAGCTTCCTCTTGAGCACGACACATGCTTGCTTTCTGTTTCTGTTGTTTTATTCTGAGAAAGAGAATGTGTGTGTGAGCAGGAGAGAGACAGAATCCCAAGCAGGTTCCACGCTGTCATCACAGAGCCTGACGTGGGGCCTGAACTCGCGAACCATGAGATCATGACCTAAGCCGAAACCAAGAATTGGACGCTTAACCGACGGAGCCTCCCAGCTGCCCCAACAGGTGCGCGTTCTAAGAACACCGCAGCTCCCTCTCTCCATCTCCAACTCCCCCGCTTTGGGAGAAATCAGATGTAAATAGGAACAAGAAGTGACAGCCAGGTCCTTTTAAGTAAAAGCTGAGGGATGAGCAGAGACCTGAGCACGTTCACGTCCTCTCTCTGGGATTTTGCCACAGAATTCAAAACTTGGTCTATCGGCGATTACTCTAATAGCATCAGCCAAAAGGCTTTCCGTAAGATAGGAAAATCTTGCTGAACAGCTTACATTAAAAGCAAGCTATTGGACATTTCCATATATCATCACCCCAACCAAATTACAGACAGCACACACCTGTCACAGGTGCGCTGGCCATGAGGACGCATAAGGACAGCTGAAGCCAGCCAGACCCTGACTGAACCCCAGCACTGGCCCCACGGCCAAGGTCCCCAGGGCTGGGCCTGTGGCCCTCAAGTCCCCACCCTCTGCAGGCCTTGATGTAGCAGTCTTGAGGACAAGGCAGAGGGGGGACACTGCTCACATCCAGGACTGTCACTGGGCAGCAGAGCAAACCAGCGCCCGACAAGGAAGGTGGAGGATTGAGGGCCGCCCGCCCCAGTACCCTTTCATGTGGCACAGCCTCTGAGGCTCAGCAAACACGCTCAGTCATGTCACCAGAAAATGACAGTGATAGAGCTAAGCCTTCCAAATTGAATAGAAACTAAGAAAGAAACCCGATGCCTTTTCCTAAATGACATCATTACCAAAGTGTCAAGCACTCATCTTGATCCGCCCCTGGTTTCAAAGCCAACAAACAATTCCTACCTCGCAGTTTTACCAAGAAACAGAGTTCAGAACTACACGCTAGAGAGTCATAGCGGCGGTGGTGGCGAGGTGGCATTGGCGGCGTGAGTAATTTATTAGGAATAGTATTATTAAGTGTTAGCATATAAATTTTATTATAATAAAATATATTAAAATAAAGATATTTCTGTAAAGAAAGAAACACCAAATAAGCTTCTTATGGAAAAATCACATAACATTAAGTAGGTAGTTTACAGCCATCCGATATGAATCCTGGGATATTCTCATTTCATACAAACAGAAGTTTTTAATTGTATGCAGAATATATGCACTAAGACCATTTTGTTAAGTATTTTCACTGAATACTCTACCTAAGTTATCAACTACATATCCCCTTAATTATAACAGGAAAAAAATTTACTTACAATAACTGTACAGTAAACATTGAATATAATATTAAGTATAAATATAATGCATAAATGTATGTTTTATTTCATAAAAACTGAAAATGAAAGTGAGGGATTCATGTCTGTTATATTCCTCAGTTTTCCCAATTTACAAATGCTTAAACAATCCTATCATACTGAGGATGATACTGAGGATCCACTAGATCAAATATTGATTCCCATTATAAGTAGAAATCATTTCAAAATACAATTATGATCACAAAATGAAAATTTTAGAACTTTATCCTACATAGATTTCTCTAAAGAATGGTTGGATTGACATCAGCTTCATTAGAAGACAACTTATGTTTAAAGCCATCATATCTTTCTATACTATTCTTCTTTTGCATCCTTAATCACTTGTATGATATATTCCTTTTGCTACATAACTAGCCGTCCCAAAGGACTTATTCTAATGGTACTCACCTGCATCCTTGAACATATATACCATCTTACACTGACTGTAAATAGCCAAACCACCTACTTTGTCAGTTCAGAGACAACAAATCAATGCATGATAAATAACACCATTCCACTTTGGACTAAAAAACAGGAGGTTAAAGTGTTTCCCATTATTGCTACCAAGAAAAAAAGAAAATTTTCTGCCTTTGAAAATAGGCGTTGACTTCTCTTGACAGAATGTAAGTTTATCTACAGAAAAGATCCACGAATTCTTAACACATTTTTTTCATAATAATATAGTCTGTCCTTTAAAAAATAAATGTAAGAAAAAACTGTATATATTCTCTATAACAAGTAGGTAAACCATTTCACATACCAACAAAGAGTTAAGTAGTGTGTATTTCTATACGCTACTGTATAGATATAGGTATATTCCTATATTGAGGTTCTTATAAGGCAGACAGATACACATATGAATACATATATCACAAGGTATTGTGCATTTACAATAGCATAGGAACAAACATAAAAAACAATAGCCATTAATTATGGTATGTCCCCATGGTGGTAGTAGATGGTGGGCAAGGGTGCTGAGAAAAAAGTATAAATGAAGAGAAAAAAGTGATGGATGAAATGGCATTTAAACCTGGTCTTGATAAGTGAGTAGAATCACAGTAGAAAGATGGATTATAAAAGCAGTCCATGCGGACTAAATATTATGGGTAAGTTCTGAGTATTCTCATGTATATAATTTAATTAGAGACCAGAAATTGAAGCACATAAAACTGTCAGGATAGGTACTCAAATATGGGTCTAGCTATAGACAACTGAGTGCCAGAATAAAGCGTTCACAATTGATTTGGTAACTAAGAGAGAGAAATTGAAGGATTCTGAGGAGAAAACCTGACTTGCAAGAGAAGATGGGAAGTCTACTGGAATTTGTAGGAATGATGTTGAAAAACAATTTTGACAGCGTAGGTAAGAAAATGTAACCTTGAACTGAGGGAACTAGTTATAAAAGACACCCGATAGCTATCAGTATAACTCTAGTACTTTTCTATAGCAAATTTCCCCAGAAACGGATTAAAACACCAACATGCTAAGGAAAATCATATGTTGTAGGGAAGGCCAGCAAAAGAAACTATGTGCATATGTATGGATAATTTTTTGTTTTGGATGCTACTTTTTTTAACAGTATGGTAATTAATAACTTCTGGGCACCATAAAAAGATAAGAAGACAAAAGTAGTCTGGGCTTAACTTACAAATCAACAGACATGCAAAAAATCATCAAGGACATCTGTGTGTTATACCTCCCTCAGTAGTATGTCAAAAAGACAGCCTACTCTCTCAAGAATGATGCCTGCAAAAAGCAGAGAGGAAAAAGTTCTCCTCAAGAACGCTTTTTCTTTTTCCTACAGCAACATTAATTACATTGTCGGCTAGAGCTGAAAGCATGAGATAAGCAGAAGCAATCTGATTCTCATCTTGTTTAAACTTGTCAGTTCTAAAATGAAGTCAAGAGTTAGGGAAAATGGAGAAGGTCTCCTTCCTCATTTAAAGATAAATGAGAAGTCCAACTCCTGAATTTTTTTAAAAGGAGGGTTACTCTCTAGAAGACAGTTGTCTCTTTGGAAGTATTTCTAATTCAGCCTCTCACATGACAGCCTCCCAGAGTCTGAGAGTGATATGTTTCATCAGGAGACACTCCCATCTTCAGTGCAGCTCTGGATCACCTGTTCTGCCTTTGACCCTCTGCTAAAAGAAAATGGATCTCTACAGGGCTTAGAAGCTGCCAAGACTTAACAAATTTTTCAGCTGAACTTTTGCTTCAACTCAGTGTTCTTACTTCCTAGTTCTGCTGTTTCATGTGGCATGCTAGGCAACCCTAAAGAGAAGCTACTTTCAATAAGCACTTATTTGTTAGAATTCTGACTCCCAATATGATCCTGGAGATTAGATACATGTTCCTCCAGAGAAGAGAAAGAAGGAGAGGGAAAACTGAGGAAAGAACAAGAACAGATGAAGTATGAATATGAATACGTAGATCACCTAGTGAAGGGAGGGTTAGAGAGTATGACACAGAGATGTGAAACAAAGCGTCTGAGGGGATGCGATGCCTGGGATTTGTCCCAAGTATCAAAACACTATGAATGTACCATATATCGAAGGGAATTTCAATACAGATCTTATCCAGTCAACATTTGTTTTCCTTCTGAGTTGTGAATCCCTTTCCTCTTCTAGTTGTGTATCCCTAAATTTTTCCTCAAATAAAGCCTTTTATTTTTTCAAGTGTTAAACGAGTGGAATGAAAAGAAAGAGACCATTTTATTTCTCATTTCTTGGACACATTTTTTTTATCCCTTAGAAAGTAAATCCATTCAAATAATTACTTATTAAAATTATCTGGGACAATGCTTTAAAAAGCCCAATGCACGAATGGTTTTATTGTTGAGATTAATATATTTCACCAAATTCTACCCACTATTACATATCCAGACTGCTCTGATTGTTCACATGAATTTTTTAATGAGATATATTTTTAAAGTGTATTCTTTGAAGAATTTTTTTTTTAAATAGAAGCTTAGGCACATGAGTGAGGTCTGACTTTATGGGGGAAAAAATATCACTTGAATCAAGACATGAGGTCTAGTCTATGCACCGATGCAGTGCCTACAATTCTGATGTGACATTCCAATGAAATCCTGAAAGTTAATACTTCCTAAATTCAGGTTTAGGGTACATGGGCTGGGAGAAAACAATTTCTCCGTTATCTTCTTCATAATCTGAATCTTAAAGGTCACTTAATGATGGCAAATTGATGGGAGAAAAACTAAAAGCAACAAAAACAAAACCAACAAATAAGTTTTATTGTCAATTGAAAAAATAAATAACCAGCGCTGACAAGTAACAAAGAATCCCGATTTTAAAAAAGAACGTGCATTTGCCAATTTTTTCTAATCTCTTTAAAGGTTTTCAATAGTTCTAAATTAAATCCCTTTCACCCTTATCTCTTTTTCCATCAGAAAATCTGAAGAGTATTCGGATTCAGACATCCACTGCACCAAAGATCTTTCATTACACAGCACAAACAAGCAATTTATTGAACAAGAACCCAATTACTTAACCTAGCTTCAGGTTTCAGTCTATCTACCCTGCCGCATCTACCTTGACAGAAGCCTACTCATCTCTTCTGATGGACGTTGCTACATACCAGTTCTGATACAGAGAGATGGTTCCTAACCTTCTTGTAGAGAACCACTGATTAAAGAAGCTCAGATGCCCATCTCAGCTTCCTTGGACCCATGAATAACAATGGGAAAGAGTGCAGACAGATATGGACCCTTTCCTCCTCTGTATAAGGAACCAGCATTCAAAGAGTTGAAAAAAAGGAGTATCTGCTCAGAGAAAATGACTAACATTTACCAAAGTCCTGTACTGGCAGTGTCTGAGGTTCTCTCCAGTGTGTTTCTGTTCTTTACATTACTATCATGCTCCCCCCATTTTGCTAGTAGAGAAGAAAATAAATTCCGTAAAGTTCTTGTACCTTTATTGCTGCCATTCTTGTTTTCAAACTTACTGATAAACGATGTTAATGACTTGACTTTTACATCACAAATTCTCAATAGTAAATGCACATTAGAAGAACCTAGAAACCTACAGCCTGAGTCCCATCCCTACAGATTTTGATTTAGTTCATCAGGACTGGAACCTGCGCATTGTTACTGTTTTTAAATTTCTCCAGATGATTATAATTTACAGCTAATGTTGAGAAGCATTATTTGATGTGAATAGCAACCAAAATTTCGTTATTATATTAGAATTATGAACAGCTGTTAGGAACCATTTTAGTTTAGCTTCATTTCCAAAGCAGTAATATTTTAAAGAAAAGCCTCTGGGGGCACCTGGGTGGCCCATTGGTTGAGCATCCGAATTCCTCTCAAGTCCTGTCCTCCTGGTTCATGAATTTGAGCCCCAAGTTGGGCTCTTTGTTGAGAGCTCGGAACCTAGAGTCTGCTTCATATTCTGTGTGTGTCTCTCTCTCTGCCCCTCCCCTGCTGACACTCTGTCAATCTCTCTCTCTCAAAAATAAATAAACATTAAACAATTTTAAAAAAGGAAAGCCTCTAAAAGTTTACACTCATGAAGACATCGTTACCTCACAGGAAAGTCTATTTCTTTGGTTTCCTTTTTAACATTAAATCTTTAGAGAAAGTTCCCGATATATTTCAAAGTATCCATGTACACGACTGCTCATGACAACACTGTTTTTCTTGATAAGTTCAATAATACCGACCATAAAGAAGTGGAGTTACACACACAAACACAGAGAAAGAGAAAGAGAAAGAGAAAGAGAAAGAGAAAGAGAAAGAGAAAGAGAAAGAGAGGGAGGAGAGAGAAGGAGAAAGGAAGACACCAACTAACTCACATAAATGGGAATAGGGAGAATGCCTTCAGTGTAAAATACTTTACGGACGTACTTATAGGCATATATATGTACATGCATAATACCTTTTTGAAGAACACTGTAAAGGGTGGTTTCTAGAAATATGAGGTTAGGCTTTTATTTCTAGTATATACCTTTTTAATTCTTTCTATATTCTAATCATTTGTATGAACTGGTTTCATATATTTCAACTAGGAGAGACTATTTGGATAATGGGATAACAAATCATTTGTTTCTTTTTTAGAAGTTTTCAGTATTCTCCCAATACTGATGTGCAATTAGCTACCCACACTCTTCCTGGTGCTACCGTTTGGAGGTGATGAAGTTACCAGTCTTCTACATGATGGCCCATTAGCTATTTTAAAGAAAACAACAATGTTTTCCTTTGGTGGAAACTCATTTCAGATTTTCTTCATATCCTTTTGAAGACTGTACTGTGTGTTTAGTATTAATGTGCTGGTATTAAAGGATATGAAAATAATTTCACCAATTTGTGCCATGAAGAAGCTTACATTCGATCAAGGAGATAAAAATAAAAACATAAATAAAAAATAAAAAGTAGTAATTTCATTGCAAGTTCATTTGTAAACAGAGGAAACAAATGCCCACAGGGGAGTCTATTCTCTCAAGATGGTGAGCAACCAATACAGGGAGTGTAAAATTGGCAAATGGGCATGGAACGTGTTTCTCAAAATTTACTTTTCAAGTTAACAGAATTTTGATGTGTTATTTTAGTTCAATTTTACAACAGTACCGGATATTATTATTCCCAATTTATAACTCCGTAAGTAGCAGCTCACGATATAATGGCTTTAAGATCTTTTCTTCTCTGACCATGTTCTGATTCATCAATGTTGCTCTACAATAGCCAAGAATTAAATATACTTTCTAAATATGGTCTGATCGGTGCACAGGCAAGTGACACTACTGAGTCCACTGATTTTAGCACTAATATCTCTGATAATTTGTTCCAGAGTGAAGAGAGTGGAAGGAAAAATAGAGTTGACAGAAGCAGTTGGGTATATGGAGAAAGAAACAGCAAAGCCTGCCTGGAAGACTCAATGATGGCTTCAGAGAGCAGGCAGTGTTGGCTTGAACTGAGATTTGAAAAGCAAGGTTGAGTATTCCGGGGATAAATAGTGGGGTCTTCATTCCAAGCACAGGGAGTAATACTACCTGTTTAGACACTATGGATGCTTTCCACACTGTGTACAGTCACAAGAACAGGAACAAAGGGGCAAATGGGAGTGAGGTTTGAAAGGGAGATAGAGGACTGACCATTATTATCTTGGAAATTTGGATATGATTGTACAGGCAATTGATATAACAACATAATAACTCATTTTATGTCCTGGAGAAAGACCTGTGTATTTTCCAGACATTAAAAAGGAATGAAAACATGCATAATAGAGATGCGCTCAGCTAAAATAAAACATCACCTAAATATCAGTAGTTTTTAAGTTGAAATGACAATTTCATACTTTTGTAATTTTTACTCCCCATTGGGAACACAGTTACACACTTTTGTGAGAAACGATGGTCCTTTTCATTAAGCTATGCATGATATAGAAGAGTCAACAGGTGCCTAACATGACTGCTTGCGGTTAGGATCACTTTCAAATTTATTTTGGCATAGTATTTCCATCAGAAAATTCTAAGTCAATAATTTTTTTTTTTAAATTTGTACTTCTATTACAGGCCATTTATTGCAGGCTGTTTACTGTGAATTTTTGCTTACAATTTCTTGTCAAATGAAAAGCCCTAACCTAGCTTCTCCCGAACAATTTCAAGCTTTAGCTTCTATAGTACAGCTGTCTACTGCATATCCTAAAATTGGTATCCCTACTGGGAACAACAGGAGACCATGGTGAGGAAAGAAAACACACAGCAATATGTATGAAAAGAGTTTTTTTTGTCTCTTGGTTTTAATGTTCTTTAAGATAGCATGCTGGCTTCCTCCGATGCAAGAAGATTCCTCAAAAGACACTAAATTTCGAGTCTTTAAACAATATTCTGCTCTATGAAATTCTTATCAAACATTCATTGTTGAGATTTTTAAAATATGGGTTAATAAGTAGTTTCAGACAATAGCAGAACAAAACTACTTATTTTATATTTGGAATATAAGACAAAATTGTATTTGTGTGATACAATGTTAGGGACTAGATTGGTTATTTTTACTTGATAGAAGTATGATTTATAGTGTCTTTGTGTAGATTGTGATTGTTTCATGTTTTATTGTCAAATCTCCTTGGCTAATAAAGCCACAGATAATGAAGCTGGCACAAGAGATCACTGTCTAGAGTTTTCAAGGTCAATATGTCAATTAAGATCCATGAGCTACTCATTAGGACCGGAAAAAAATGAACATGCTGAGCAAGAGGAGATTACAAGTCTGGGATATCAAACATCTGTATTGACTTATGAGAGCGTCAAGTTCTCCCTTTTGTGAAGTGATTTAGAGGGGCAAATTACTTTTTCACTAATTTGACAAAGATGACACTTTTTAAAGCTTCCTAATATAGGTTCAGAGATGCTTCATCACATACATCCATAAACCATGATACATCTATTGCATCAAATTCTCCAAGTACATATTGTCCATGTCATCTAGCAGAAGCATTAATTTATTTCCTTCATTCATTTGACAAAGACTTATAATTTCCTGAGTATGTACTGTGAATAAAGTTCTGGGTTAGCCAGAGGAGAGGGGGAAAAATGAGGTAACCACGATTTCTGTCTCAAATACCCTACAGAGATAGATACTAAGCAATTAAATACATGATCAGTTAATTATAGCTGGTATAAGTGTCACAAAGGGAAAGTGCATGATGTGAGAACACACAATTATTATCATATAAGACCTTCAATGAGAGAATCATGTGGTATGAACATATGCACAGAATATAGATATTAATTTACTAACTAAATATAATTGAATATGTATTTATTGAGAACCCACTATATTCCATTCATTCTGTGGGGGTTAAGGATGTAAGAAAATCATACAATGTAATTGGGGAAACAGACATATGTACAGAAAAATGCTAAAAGCTACAGAAGCACAGATAAAAGGTGGTCCCTGAGATTTAAAAAAGAAGAAGAAAAATACTTGAAAGAGAGAACTGGTTCATTCATTTAATAAAATATTTATTAAACATTTATCATTTTTCCAACTTGGTGCTCGGTGTTAGGGACTTACGTCAATAAAATATAACCCCTGTCTGTAAATGACTCACTTTCTACAGCAATGGTCGAAACCAGGATGGTTTTCTCCTCAGGGGACATATGACAAAGTCTGGAGACATTTTTTTTTTTTTTTTTGTCATAACTGGGGAGGGGGCACTACTGTCATCTAGTGGATAGAGACCAGAGATACTGTGAAACAGCCTACAATACAAAGAACAACACCCCCAGTGATGAATAATTATATATCCCCAAATGTCAATAGTACCAAGGTTGATAAACCCTTGAGAGCCACAGAGAAATAAGTAACCAATTACAATGCAGTATTATTAGTGATGAAAATGGGCTGTGTTTTAAAAGACTAAGGAAAGTAAAGGAATAAATGTGATGCATTAAGGAGAGTAGGCAAGGAAAATCATTTAACATAGTACACTATTATTGCAAATTTTGGTGAGATTCTGGAAATGCCTGTCAAAATGAAGATAGCAAGGTTAATATAGAATGGATGTGAGAGGGTTTTTGAGAGGTAAAACAAACGTTAATTTATGAAGCAATTACATGACGAAAGTTTGTGAGGTTGAAACAGATGGAAGAAGCGGATGGAAGAGTCAATGCTTTCCTTACAATTTGTTTTGTTTGGGTGGTAGGTTAGATGGTGTTAACATGAATATATATCAAGACAAAGGTGAAAGACAGTTTTGAAAGATATTAATGATAATAAAAATAATACTTACATGTTACATGTCAAAGAGTATGTTAGTCACAGCAAACTATTAAATGTGTCATAACCCTTGTTAGGGAGGTAGAGCTATTTAAAGTAAGTAGTTATCTCTAATTTTTAAGAAAGGGAAAGAGAGATTAAATACATCACTCAAGGTCCCATTGCTTATTTGTGGCAACATCCAAACTCCAATTGATATTTATCTTCTGAAGCCAGTGTTGTCAACCTCTATGCTC
This sequence comes from Acinonyx jubatus, assembly GCF_027475565.1. Classification (NCBI taxonomy): domain Eukaryota; kingdom Metazoa; phylum Chordata; class Mammalia; order Carnivora; family Felidae; genus Acinonyx; species Acinonyx jubatus. The sequence goes on from NW_026464022.1 coordinate 13,025, forward strand.
TACCGGATAAGGAAAGAGAGACTGTAGACCATCTAGGTGGAGTTTTCACAGTTTGGATTTAGATTGCTTGGGTTCTCCAAAAAGTGAAACCTGGCATAAAAGTTTATATACTGCCATTTCTAAGGGAATACAATTCCAGGGAAGCAGAAGTGAGGAGAAATTTGAGTGGGACATAGATATACGGAGAGCAAACATTCAATTTTAAGTCAAGCACACCTGATGGTTTGATTGCTGGAATGTCTTCTAAGAGACCATCCTAACTGTTGCATTTCAGGATAGCCCATGGATAAGACAAAAGGGAGAATATTCACCACCTCTCAACAACATTAGTTAAAAATTTGCTCTAAAAACTTTGAACTCTTCTGCCTTTCCTACATTGCTCATGTAGAGATACCAAGTGGGTGTCAGTGGCAACAGAGATGTCTTGAGGCAGGAGGCAAGAAAGATTCAGCATGAATGGAAGATAAAACACGATGAGTTGTGCCAGTGAGAATCAATCACAAGGAAAGCTAACGCAAAATAAGAGGCCAAGCCCTGAAACAAATACAACTGGGAAGCTATGCAATGGTGTGTACGAAATAGCTGACCTATCTGCTCTAAATATTACCAGCTTTGTTGCGCTCAAGTTATTTCCCCTTCTGGGGTCTTAATTTTCTCATCTTCAAAACAGAGAAAATCATAGTACCTATCCAGTAGTATTGAGAGGACTGAAGGATTTAATATATATTAATAATTTAAAACAGAGTGAAATGCATTTATCATTTATTATTGACATCACCATCATCGTTGTTGAGAAGGAGAATATCAGCCCCTTAATAGCCACAAATGGGCTGAGTCTAACAGCAAGGCCTGGGGGTTGTTAGAGCTGGCCTGGCACCCACAGTTAAGGGTATAATGTCCTCTTGTTGAATGTAAATTATCTCGGACAAAACACGAAGATCCAACAATGTCACTTTGTGACCATGATGAAGTGAGACAAAAAACAAAAACTTAATTGATCAAATAGAGAGTACAGTAGTCAATACTCCAAAGAGTATTTGAGAAAAATGGATAAAATAGAAGACAGATCACACTGGGCAAATTGATGAGCAGGAGATGGGGAAATCAATCATTTTTAAAGTATGAATGTGAATAAGACAGAGATGGGAATTTAACTTGAGGAAAATGTAGGGTTGCAGCAGAAATTACGTATGATGGGGAGAAGTAAACAGTTAGTTTGCTTTAAGAAAGGCTCTGTGGGAAAGAGGTGTTTGCAGATCCAAGAAAGAGAGGGGAAATCTGATGAAGTAAGTTCTTAAAGTACATAGAAAGGAGAGATAGCAAGAAAATTGTTGGAAAACTAACCCTAAGAAGGAAAAGGTATTTCATTCTCTGAAATTGGAGGAGAAAGTGAGATAAATCCTAGTATCACTGAATATGAAGAATCTGTGATAGAGGGTAAAGAGGGGCAGCAAAGAAATTTCATGACTGTTGACTTGTTTTCTCACTGAGGAAATAATCCAAGACATCTGTTGAAGTTAAAGGATAGTAGCTTGGTAACACTGGGGCAGCCACAACAAAAAAGGGACCTGGAGCCAACAGGAAAGAAAAAGGTATCAGACATTAATAAGTATGCAGCCAACACTTCCTTTTGTGGGCCACAGTGAGAGTGGAAAGTGCGCCCCAAAGGCCTCAGGCACACTGGGAGAGTACAAGGTGATAGAGCACTGCCTGCCTACCCCAAATGCCATACTCTGCGCCTCTATCACGTGCACATCTTTGTACATAATCATGCTGTCAACAAGTTCCACTTCTGGTACTTTGTCTCTCAGCTGAAGAAGATGAATATATCTTCAAGGGAAATTGTCTACTATGGACAGGTGTTTCAGAAATACCCCATGTGGGTCAAGAACTTTGGCACCTGTCTGTGCCATGACTCCCCAGTGGCACTCACAATATGTACCAAGAGTACTGGACCTGACCACGGCAGGTGCTGTTACCCAGTGCTACTGAGACATGGACACCTGGCATTGCACCTGGGCCCACTCGATCCAGATTATAAAGGTGGAGGAGACTGCAGCCAGCAAGTGCCTACCAGCAGCCAACCAACTCCATGACTCTATGATCAAGTTCCCACTGACCCACCAGGTCTCGCATGGCCAATAGAAGCCATGTTTTACCATGAAGAGGCCCAAGATCTTCTTTTAGATAC
>NW_026464023.1:0-15077 GCF_027475565.1 Acinonyx jubatus
GGTCTCGGGGTGGAGACCCCTGTGCGTGCTGTGACACCACAGCCTGAAGCCAGACAGGACCCGGCTGGTCCTCCCGTGGCCCAAACAGAAACCGGGAGATGCAGAAGGCCGGACGGTCACACCACAGGGGGGAGAGCATCCCTCACGACCCAGGGCCAGAACGGTTCACAGGGCTCTGGGCCAAATAATGTTCCAAATCAGTGCGTTCCCCGGGATGGAGGCCAGACCCATCCCAGTCCAAGGGCAGGCGACCCCCGTGGGAGCAGGCGTCAGAGATGCGGGACGTCCCGGGGTGGGACTCGGGTAAGTGAGACCCGAGGGAGGCAGCGCTGGTCACCTTCAGACGGGCAGGTTTCTGGTCTGGGGACTGGCAGCCTAGGTGTCCACGTGAGGAAGCAGAGGCCCCAGCTGATCCCCAGCGAGAAGTCCTTGTCCTGCAGGGGACCGGCTGGCCCAATACTGGGAGAGCCCCCAGAGCCCGGAGTCGGCCCTTCCCCAGCCCCAGGTGGGGCCCCAGGCAGGTTGGTCAGCTCTGCTCCCCTGAGTTCGGGGGGGGGCCCTCGGCAGATGGTGGGGTTTCCCAGGAAGAGGGACCCCGAGCCCCAGGACGCCAAGATGCACGCCTGTGGGTAGGACAATCCAAAATCAAGGAGATGGGCTTCCTGACCCAGGTCATCTTACTAGTGACCCAGGCTGTGTTATTAGCCTCGGTGCCCCCATCTGTGACATGGGGACGTAACGGGCCTTCTAGATGGGTTGTCGCATTCCCTGAGAGATGAGGTGGAATCGTGGCCTGGTGCCTAGAGCACATAAAGGGCCACCCGGAAGGCTGTCCCAGAGTCTCCCAGGGCACAGGATTCCGGAAGCCCCTCTAGGCCCCTGCCCGCTGTCCCCCTTCTGGGAACACCCAGCGTTGTCTGCGGAGGAGGTGGAGACGATCCAGGAGGTCAACAGGTCCCACGTGGAGGAAGGTCAGCGCTGGGAGACAGAAGGACGTGTCCCGTGCCCCCTTCCAGGGCCCGAGTTGTGACACCCTCTGACCAGACCTCTGACCTGACCTGGTGTGGACCCTGCTTCTATGGTTTCCCTCCCTCCCTCCTTCCCTTCCTCCTTCCCTAATTCAGCTGGGGAACTCAGGTCCCTGCTGTGTGCTGAGCACCATGACCTCTTCAGTGAGCACGACCCTCCGGGGTCCCCCGGGTGGCATCTTCCTTTGCAGGGTCTGAATCTTCCTGTGCTGTGTCCCCTCTGGCGAGTCTGGGAGGGAGGTCTCTGCACATGTGCCTGCAAGGAAGCATGAGTCCGGAAGGTCCAGATACCTGCCCCAGGTCCCAGCCTGTGGAGCCTGACCGGCAAGGCGGCCCCAACCCCCACAGTGGATGAGGGAGGCTGGACCTTCGTCCCTCCCAGCCTTCTCCAAAGTGCAAGGCCTTCTCTCCAGCCCAGGGTGAGCCTGCTGGGCACACAGGCCCCTCCGAACATGCCCTCCTTCACATCTGGGTCTGGGCCCCTTGCCCCACCCTCAGCTCCTCTGCCCGATGCAGGGGGAGCCCTCTCCTCTCCCTGGGTCTGCTCCTGGGGTCCCGGCCTACTGGTCTCAGAAGAGCTTGCAGATTTGCTCCCCATGACCAGCGTGGGATCAGGGACAGGATGGGGGCTGTGGGTCGAGGCCAGGCCTTAGCGAGTGCGGGACGTTGGGATTTGGTAAAAGAATGACCTGCAGGTTCAGTTCGACTCCTGTAGACTGAGCAACCAGACTGCATAGCCACTGGTCCCCCCTGAGCGCACAGGACAACAAGGAACAGAGGAGCAGAGACCCGGAGGGACAGGCTTGGCCCAGTGCTCACCTGCCCTTACGGTTTTAAACCTCACCTATATGGGGGTGGGCGTATGCTGTCCCGACGGTACCTAAGGCAGAAGCCTTGTGTGGCAAACACAGGACAGAGCTGCTCAGGGTGACATCAGGATGAGGTGTGGACTCCCCGAACGTCCACGGCCCCCTAGAGGCCCGACCCCCAATCCCAGAAGCACAGCTTGACGAGCCCATGAGGAACCCATCGCTTCTTTTTATAGCAGGGAACACTGAGGTTTTGTCCAAGGTCACCCAGAACTTCAAGGGCAGAGCCCGTGGCAGGTGGCCTGAGACCTGGCACCTGTCCACAGAGACACGTCTCCTGTTGTCGCCCAGTCCCGGTACCGAGGCCCCGCGGGGCCTGACATGGATGTCTGGGTCTACCCTGAGCTTTCCAGAGCCGTCTGCTGGGCTCCCGGGAAAACGCTGGCCCTTGCTCCAAACGGAATGTTCTGCCCTCCGGTAAGCAAAGGGAGGTGCATGCACTCACTGGGCTAGAGGCCCTGCCCCCACCTGCCCTTGGAGAGTAAGGTCTGGGGAGCCCTGTCTTCCTGTTCCTTCCAGGGTTCTAAGACATGCTCGACCACGTAGCCCCTCCTTCCTGGGAGACATTCCCGGGCCTCCTCCGGGATCTCAGGCGGAGGTCACAGCAAGGGATCGAGCCGGAGGATCTGGGCGGTAGGGAGGTTGAGGATGGAGTTTGGAGGCCAGGGCTCCCGGTCCAGCTTGGCCGCTAACCAGAAAAGGATCCCTAGCCATTCCCCCGGGGATGCCGCCCCATCCCCTTGGTGATGTCAACCCCTCTCCTGGAGTTACCAGTGGGGAGACCGACCACCAGGAAGTTCTTCCTCATCTGCCCGGAAGAGTCGAGACCAAGTTCACGGACAAATCGAGGGGCGTGTTTCCCTACACACCCATTTGACAGATGGGAAATCTAAGGACAGGCCAAGGGAACGGAGGCTTGCTTATCCGGGGTAGCTGGGGCATAGCCCCTCCACCGCGGGCCTCACTTGGCTTGGTCCTAAGCTGCCGGACGAGCCCGCTGATCCCAGCGAGACCACATGGCTGTCACCAGAAGTCCTCAGTGAACCCCTCCCTGCTCCAGTCAGCTCCATGCGAGCAGGAACTAGGTTGGCTCATTGCTCTGAGTCCAAGTCCCCAGAACCTTCCTGCAATGTAGTGGACGTTTACCTTTTCTTGAATAACCAGATGAATTGATATGCGTCAGGTGCTGTCATTGACAGAAACCGCTTCTGTCCTTGTTCCTTTGTGGGTGCGTCCATGCCTGCCCTCAGCACCCTGTCTGCTCCCCGCTGTGTGCACGCACCTGGATCCCCAAAGCGAGCCCCGGACCCCACCCAGGAGGTAGTACGGCCTCTCACCCGCAGCCAGCAAGGGGGGGCACCGTCCCCATGGCCCTCCTCCCCCTAAGAAGACACGTAAGCCATATTCACCAAGGTTTTTAACCATCGTACACACTCACACACACACACACGGAGCGAAGGGTGGGGGCCCTGGAGGACCCGCACACGTATGTGTCCTGCACCTCCCGCCGCCCCTGTGCTTTTGTGGGTTTGCTCTGGTTCTCTCGGATCCTCCTCCCGGCTCCCTTGAAGGCGACAGGTCTCCGCCCGAGTCCCTGGGGCACCCACCCACCTCTCCTCTTGGGAAGACGTGCAAATGCGCACCCTGCATTTCCTCCCATCTTCCTCTCGCCTCCCAGACTTCGGTCGTCAGATTTGGGAGTCGAGAACACCCCTTGTGTCTTCCCTCACCTGTCCTTCCACCCGGCTCTTCCCAGGAGGGCCCCGAGGCTGTCCTCGGGCTGGATTCGTCTCCTGGGAGGTGGGGGTCAGGGGACAGAGGGCAGACGGTGCCGGTGGGGCAGGAGAGGGCCGTGGCCCACACGCCGAGTGCCGGCTTGTCTGCCGGGGCCCCCGGGCCTGGTGAGCCCCGCCGGCTCTCCTCTTTCTTATCAGGAGGCATCCTTGTCCTGAACAGGCACCAGGGAACCTGAGGGAACAGACCACTTTGCTTTGAGATGAGGGGCGGTGTGGCAAGGGCTGCAGAGGACGTTGGCCTTGGATGGGGAAAGCGAGGCCGGCCACGCAGTGTTGTCCCATTCAGGTCCCCTCTGCCACCTGGGTGCACCAGCAGCCGGAGGGGCTGGTTCCCGGCAGGCTGGCAGCATTCCCCTGGAGCCCCCGGTCCCTCCTCTCTGCCTGAGGACTCTCTCCCGGAGACGGGAGCCCGTCACACCTGTCTCTGGGGACCTCTGCTTCCTCACTTGTCACCTGGGCGGCTGGTCCCCAGAGCAGAAACCTGCCCGTCTGAAGAGACCACCGCTGCCTCCCTCGGGTCTCACTTGCCCGAGTCCCTCCCCGGGACGCCCCGCATCTCTGACGCCTGCTCCCATGGGGGTCGCCTCCCCTTGGACTGCGACGGGTCTGCCCTCCATCCCGGGGAACGCACTGGCTTTGGTGCATTATTTGGCCCAGAGGCCTGTGAACCTTTCTGGCCCTGGGTCGTGAGGGATGCTCTCCCCTCTGTTGTGTGACCGTCCGGCCTTCTGCATCTCCGGTTTCTGTTTGGGCCACGGGAGGACCAGCCCTGTCCTGGCTGGCGTCAGACTGTGGCGTCACAGCACGCACAGGGGTCTCTATCTCCGACACGTGCCCTCTTTTACTGACACAGCCTCTCGTATCCTCGTGACATCCCCCCCCTCCCCGCTGGAAGGCCCGTGTGACCGGTTCTGAGGGAGAGAATATAACGATGGGTGTCTCTTCCAAGCTGGTTCATGAAAGCCTGTGGTGTCTCCGGGTTCCTTTTCTCCCGGGTCCATTCTCTGTCTCTGTGTCAGTGTGTGTGGCTGTGTGTGTGTCTCTCTCTGACGAAGCAAGAGCAGATAATATGAGCTGCCCCAGGAGGCCCAGTGCCAAGAACCTGCAGAGGCTCCGGGCTGAGACACAGAAGTCCTGAGACACCCCAGTCCCAGCCGAATCCTGCCAAGAGCACGTGCCCGGTCGCGGTCTTGGAGGCGGACCCTGCCCCAGTGGAGCCTCAGCTGAGGCTGCAGCCCTGGCCTCCTGGGTGACCGTGGGGCTGAGGCTCCCAGCCGAGCTGAGCCGGGAGACTGGTACAGAAAGTGTGAGGTGGTCCAAGGAAGGTGAATGTGTCCCCCAGCACAGACAACAGCCCATCCTCCAGGCTGGGGGCTGGGCCCGCCCTCCTCCCTCCCGAGCTCTCTCCGGCCACACTGGCTCCTCCTCAGCTCCTCTCCGGACAAACCCTCTGTGCCTCCGAGTCTCTGCAGCTTTGCTCGTCCCCGCAGCACACTGCTTGCAGACGTGTGCGGGACTGGCTCCTCTTGTCCTTCTGGGTCCCAGCATCAGGGCCACCCTGGAGGCCTGTGAGACCCCCCCCCTCCCCACCCAGGGGCCCCTGGCCGCCCTCCTTCACCCTGCTTCATTTCCCGACAGTGTTGGTCTTTCCTTTCACACGGATTCGCTCTTGTGCCTTGTGCACCTCCCCCTCTGGGCTGTGAGCTCCTGGAGGGCTGGGACCTCACAGGACCTTTGACTCTGGCCCCCGGGCCCAACAGCCCCTGCTCACAGTGAGAAGCACAGGAGCTGAATGCGTCCAGAGAGGATCTCAGAGTCCCTACCTGCCTCTGAGCAGCTCACGCTGTGGACATGCAGACTAATAGTAAGAGGTACATGTTGGGTTGGAGGCAGGGACGCCCAGCTTGACCCCTGAGCGTCCCTTCCCGCTCCAGAGGCTTCACTGAGCACAGTGGACACAGCCTGCCCCCTGGTGGTCAGCACCGGCATGACAGTCCCAGGCTTGGAAACCAGAAAACGAAACACACACCTCTGTTTGGATGTAGTCAAGGCAGCAGCCCTCCCTGGCCCTAGGGGGGCACAGGGGCAGGACCTGCGGGCTCCAGGGGCAATGTGAGGACTTCAGAAGCCTCCCTTGTCGCCCGTTCCACCTCTCCCGTCCCGGTGCCCCGTTCACTCCTAAGGCTTCCTCACCCCAGCCAGGGCACTACCTCTGGAAGCCCTTCCGAATGAGGTCCCGGGGCTCCGACAAGGAGGGTCTTGACCTCGGTCCCCACACCAGTGTCCGCTGCTCGGCCACGTGCTGCCCACCCAGGTCCTCGGTCCTCCAAGCCCCCAGGCTGCCCTCTGCTCAGAAGGACCTTGAGGGAGGAGAAAGCATTTTCCCAGGACCAGGAGCCTCTTGGGGCAGGGGTGGAGGTCCAGGGCCAGCAGACACGCCTGTGGGACCCTTGGGACACCATGTCTATGCAGCCCACTTTACACAGGAGTAAGCTGAGGCCTGTCCCGTAGCCCCCTCCCAGTAGGGGGGTGTCTCCTTCTAGCTCCAGGCTGGTGGTGGACACAGGACCCCAAACCCCGTCTTCTCCGGGTGCCCCGGGGAAGTGCCCAGCCCAGGCAGCCCCCTGGGTACCCTGGAGACCCCGCTGGCCATCAGGCTGGCACGTCTCCCCACCCCACGTATGAGCCCTGGTCGTGCAGCTAGGCCACTGGGCGCCCCTGCCCCGTGGCAGAGCTGCCTCCAGTCCCCTTCTTCTTGCCCCGGTGTCACCTCCCCCCTCCAGGGTGTACTCCCCTTGAGCCACTGCCGGGTGGTCAGTGTGCGTGTGTGTCTGTGTGTGTGTGTGTGTGTGTGTGTGTGTGCATGTGCTTGCCTGTACGGTCTGGGACATCCAGATATAACAGCCCCACCTCGTATGGGGTTGATAGGGATCCGACGGGATCTCAGGGGTCTCATTCCCAGGGCGAACCCCAGGGGAGGACTGAGTTTGGCCTAGGACGGAGACCCCCACTGCTTGGACTCTGCCCACCTCACGTATCCTGGGCCGGTCCCTGGCCTCAGTCTCCCACCTGGCCCTGAGGTTGGGCGTGGAGTGACATCAGCGTGGACAGGGCCCAGGCTCTCCTCCTGGGTGGATGGAGAGGAGATGTGCCAGGCACACAGGCCTCCCTAGCAAAGGGCAGCTGGGTCTCGTGTCCTCGGCCTGGCACGGCCGTGTGCCCTCCCCGGGGGGCTCCGTGCCTCTGATTCCGTGTGCACCCTGCCTCCAGACCGCTGCCCTGTAACCCCAAATCCTGTGAGCCCTCGGATCAGCCTCACCCCAGCCAGTGGGCTGCAGACTTGAGGGCCTGGTGGGTTGGACACGCGGGTACACGAGGGTCGCCGAATGTACCTATAGCGTCCCAGCTGTCACAGACCCCACGCTCCCCCCCAGGGTCCAGCTGGGTGCACGGCAGGGGCAGGGGGCCTGGAGGAGACGGTGGACACCAAGTACGGGCAAGGAGAGGATCGGCCTGTCACCTCCCGCCTCCCCCTCCTTCTCTCCACCTCCTCCCACGGTCTTCCTGCCAGAACCCGGGACACAAGGGGCAGCCTGTCCCTGGCTGCAGCCCTGGCCGGGTCAGAGGGGTGGGAGGGAGCCCAGGAAGGAGGGGGCACATCGTGGGGATGTCTGAGTGTTGGGGGTGGTTAGAGTTGCTAGGGACTCCCCGGGGTGCTCACTGACTTCACCCCTTCTTATACATGAACTGCGGCCCCGGGATCAAGGGCACTCAGCTCTGAGTGACCAAGTCCAGCCGTGAATGGGAACGAGGGACTCAGTCTTCACCCTCATGGAGCCCTGCCCTGACCATCACAGGTCTTGTCCTGGGTTGGGATTCCCCCAGCAAGGTGACCCCCGTGCCTCCTGCTCACCTTCCTGAGATGGGAGTCCCAGACCCTATTTTCAACGAAGAAAATGAGGCTCTGACACCCACCACGTGAGCTTGTGGGTCACAGGGCTGGGACATGGCCCTATTGTGGTTTTGACCTCACAGACAATCCGACCCAAAGCCTGAGCTTGCACGGGAGCCTGCAATTGGAGGAGGCTCCAACCCTGGAGATGAGGTCGTCCTGGGTGGGGGCCATGGGAGGGGCGGTGGCAGCAGGGGCCTCTGAGGGGCCGGGGCTCCGTGGGCTCCCTGGGGGAAGAAGGCCCTAGGGAGGCCGGAGCGGGGTGAGGGGTGCCCACGGGGGAGGGCGTCTGGACCAGCTCACGCAGGGCGCCGGATGTCGGGCCAGGAGTCGGGGGTCACTGCAGGTTGGGGAGGGTGGGGATGCTCTGCCTCTGTGGCCCCCAGCTGCTGACCGTGGGGGAGACGCCGTCCCACCGCTGAGGCTGTGAGCTCGAGGGCGGGGTGGTGTCTGGGCTTCACCATCGTGTGCGGGTGCCTGCACACAGCAGCAGACAGACACGGGTGCTGACGCGTGCGGGGATGAGTGAACGGACACCGGGCTGCGGCTCCCATCTGTCGCTGTCAACAGCGGGGCCCGCGTCATGCGGCTCTGGGACGGTCCCAGTGAGTCAGCGAGATGTGAAGTGTTATTCCTCACCCGGCACACTTTGAGGGCTGAGAATCCAGCAGGGGACGGGACGGGGTGTGTGCGCATGGAGCTGACCGGAGCGGGTGCCGCTCGAGCCGGGCACAGACGCCAGAAATACGTCGCTTGCGGGTGTTCTCGTCGGCCCTCCCTCTCCGGCTGGGGACGTGGTGGCCGCCGGCCTGCGGCAGAGGGAGTAGCGGGAGGGAGCGGAGTCCACACGGCCCCCAGGCGAGGGGCAGGGGCAGCACAGAGCGGACGCGGAGGGCAGGGAGAAGAGCCCGGGGCCTGCAGCCTGCCCGTCTGGACACGCGTGTGGGCTAAGCAGGTGACCTCTAGCCGGTCAGTCCCTGGAGCCACGACACTGGGGCGTCCGAGGGCGATGCCGCGGAAAGCCAAACACCCTTTTCCCAGTTTGGTGCCGACTCAAACGCCCAGGACCCACCTGGGAGCCAGGGGAGGTGGAGGTCAGCGGTGGGATTATGGGGTGTCCCCGGGCCCATCACTGTCCTTTTTCTCATTTCTAACATCCTGTCGGAAATATGCCAGTACCTGGAACAAGGTATCACACACGATGTCTGCAAACACCCGGTTCTAGATTTCCTGAAACAAGATCCTCTACAATTAGGGTCATGGCAGACGCTGGACCCCGGCCAGCACCCCGGCGGGAGACACCGTGGCTGGCGTGCAGGGTCTGGGGCGGCAGGGCCGCCTGGCAGGGGCGGGGATGTCGGGGGACGCACATCTCCCCCGGAAACCTGCTGTGTTTCTTGGGTCTCAGCCCTCCCCGCAGCGTCTACATTTTGTATTCCACCTGAAACTGGCCCAACCTTCCGTTCCAGAATTTCACATGGCCAGGAACAGCCGGGACAGAGGAGTGAGCGCACAGGTGTTTCCTACAGCTGCTCTGGGCCAGTGCCCGCCTTTCCTGGCTTGTTTCCCAACTGTCCCTGAGGGCCTGAGGTGGAACCACATCGCTCACCCAGCCTGGGGGCAGTGTGGGCTCTCAGCAGGGCTGGAGGGTAGCAGGAGGCAGGGGGTGGGGATGCCGGAGGCACGGGTGGGGACACTCGGGCAGGACTGGGGCCCTCCAACCAGGGCTGGGGAGGAGACGCAACCTGGGGCAGGGGCAGGGAGGCTCGGGCTCAGGTCGCGGGCCTCTGTCCTCACTTAGCCGAGTCCGGAGACCCAGCCGCGTCTGGACCGTCGGAGGGCGCACCCCGCCCCGGAGACTCCGCTCCTCCTGGTCCCGCGGGGCGCACGTCCGTGGGGGTGTTGGAAGGGTTCCTCCAGCCGCTGTGGGACCTCGTCGTGCGCACTGGGTGTGCACAACCTGTTGCAGGGCGACCCGTGCCCGCCCACACTTTGCAGCCCTTGCACGGGGCTCAACCGGTGCCCAGAGTCCACTTAGGACTTTCTGGTGCCGGGGCAGGTCTGGGTGCCCTTCGACTGCCCAGCTGCCCCGGGGGACCGGGGATCCTTTGCCTGTCCCCGGGCCTTTGTCTTGCACTGTCCTTGTTTGTGTATGAAGGGACCGGCTGGAGACCTCCGTCCCTCCGTGGAGGATCGGGGACCCCCTGTCATCCAGCAGGTGAGAGGGCGGATCCTCGGCACCAAGGGGGTCACCGTCCACCACCACTGCCCTCGACCCCTTCGGGGCGCCTGGCGGCAGGGGCACACCTGAGGTCATTTTTCCTGTAATGACCTGGTAGCAGGTGCCCAGCTGTAGCTAGGGAGGCTGTGTTGGGCCTTTTCTCTACACAGAATAACACAGATGTGCTGGTTTCCGAAGGCTCCTTTAATGCAGCTGATGTTGTCAAGGTTCACCATGAGTGCGGCATGGACCGGGATTTCAGTCGGTCTCAAGCCTAATAATGTTCTTCAAATCATTTTTATTGTGTAGATAGGCCGTGTTCTGTATCCACTCAGCAGTCGATGGACATTGGGGGTGTTTCTACCTTTGGGCAAGTGTGAGTGGCAATGCTGTGAATGTTCACGGTCAGGCTTTTCACAGGTTGTCATCCCTGGATCATACGGATACTCCGTGTTTACGTTTCGAAAAATGGCCACACTGTCTCCCAAAGGGCTACATCACTTTATATTTCTGCCAGCAAAGGAGGAGGACCCCAACGTCTACGGATCCTTGCCAACACTTCTTAATATCCATCTTTTCAATGACAGCCGTCCTGGTGGATGTGAACTTGTATCTCATTGTGGCCTTGATTGGATTTCCATCCTAAAGAACGATGTGGAACACTGTTGGTCACTTGTTTATCGTTTCTCGAGAAATGTCTCCTCAGCTGCATTTCCCATTTTATCTTAATTTTTTTTTAATGTTTATTTATTATTGAGAGAGCCAGAGACAGAATGTGAGTGGGTTAGGGGCAGAGAGAGAGGGAGACACAGAAGCAACAGCAGGCTCCAGGCTCTGAGCGGTCAGCACACAGCCCGATGCGGGGCTCGAACTCACGAGCTGTGAGATCATGACCTGGGCCGAAGTCGGACGCTCAACCGACTGAGCCACCCAGGCGCCCCTGAATTTCCCATTTTTAAATTGGATGCGCAGTTTCTTCCTATTGAGTTGTAAGATTTAATATGCATTCCACATGCAAGTCTCTTAGGATATATGTCCTTAGCCGATTCATTGTTCCATTCAGTAGGGTGCCTTCTAGCTTTCGTGATGCTGTCTTTCAGTTCACCTCCTTGTAGTGTTTCTTTTTGAGAGAGAGAGAGAAAGACAGAGTGCAAGTGGGGGAGGGGCAGAGAGAGAGGGAGACACGGAATCCGAAGCAGCTCCAGCTCTGAGCCATCAGCACAGAGCCAGATGCAGGCTTGAACCGACGAACTGTGAGATCATGAGCTGAGCTCAAGTCAGCCACTTGAGCTGACTGGGCCCCCCGGGCACCCTGATTTTGTTTATCTGACGCGTGGCATTCAGTCAATTCCGTATATACCTCGATGATTGGGTAGCTGTGTGTATGGCCGAGTGATCACACAGCAGGTCCTGTTAACGTCCATCTGCACACGTAGTTGCACATGTTTTCTTGTTACAGAGACTTTCAGATTTACCCCTTGGCAGTTTCCACACGTGAAATGCAGTATTAACTATAGTGACCACGCTGCACATCACGTCCCTAGACTTATTTATTTTATCACCGGCAGATTGTACCTTTCGACCACCTTGCCCGGTTCGCTCGTCCCTTAGCCCCTGCCTCTGGCAACCACCAGTGTGATCGCTCGATCTGTGAGTTCTTTGAGCTCTGTTTTTAAGATCCCACTTATAAAGGAGATATGATATTTGTTTTTCTCTGTCTCGGAGTTATTTCACTTAGCATAATATCCTCGTCTGTGTTGTCACAAACGGGTTTCCTCCTTGTTTATGACTGACTAGTATTCTATGATACGTACGTTTCTGTGTGCGCACACTCCCACATCCTCTTTTTCCGTCCATCCATCGTGGACGCTTGGGTTCCTTCCACGTCTTGACTCTGTAAGTAATGCTGGGGGGCGGGGGTAAGATATCTTTTGGCGTGAGTGTTTCGTTTTCTTCCTATAAATACCCGAAAGTGGAATTGCCGGGTTACATGGTGTTTCTATGTTCGATGTCTTGAGGAGCTTCCATGCTGCTTTCCGCATTGGCTGCACCAGTTTACTGTCTCGTACAATTTCTTTCTTGGTACTGTGCTTGTATCCTGCAGCCTTGCTGAACTATTTTATTACTTCTGGAAGCTTTTCTGTGTATTCTGTACGATTTCCTGTATACCCAGTCATGTGGTTTGCAAGTAGAGACGGCTTTCCTTCATTCCCTCGGACCTAGATGTCTGTTATCCCCCTTTGTTGCCTCGTCGACACGGCCGAGACCTCCGGGACAGGGTGGGCTGCAGCCGGGGCTTGGGCCTCGTCCGTCTTGCTCCTGACCTCAGGGCCAAGGCTTCCAGTCTTTCCTCCTTTCCGGGTGACGGGAGCTGTGGCTGGTTCGCAGGTGGCCTGTAGGAGGGCTCAGGAAGTTCCTTTCTGTTTCTGCGTTGAGCGTTCGTATCACAAAACGGTCTTGGATTCTGTCAAGGGTTTTCTGTACTCAGTGGCGATCGGATTTTACAGCAGATTGAAAGCCACGAAGTCGTGTCGCTTTCCCTCTTCTTCTGTGTTTCTCCCTCACACAAACACACAGAAATTCTCTGGAAGCTCATCAGGATCCGGATGGGAGCTCTTTGGTCTTGGATAGCCTCGTTCGGGCCGCTGTGTGCCTAGGGGCGGGTCCGTTCAGAGGACACGCCTCACAAGGGACAACTAGAAATCAAAATAGTAGTGATAATCTTCCAGGTGGTGGCTGCCTCTGGCATGCGTATGCCATAATTTCCTCTTCTCTGTCCCGACTGTAGAGTGAGAATATTTAGCATTAAAGGAGACGACTGTACGGGAAACAGAGCATGTCAAGCATGTGTACTAACGGGTAATGACCAGGAGGCAAAAACCCCTGCTCACCCGAGATGCCTGTCAGAGGGAATACAGTATCTTCTGTACTGACTTCCTTTGTGGAAGTCCACGTTCTGAAAAGACCGTTTCTGGCTTGTTTTCTGAGGCCTCGCGTCGGGAGGCCCGCTATTCTCTCTCCGGGAGTCTGGGTGCTGACGGTGTTTCTGGCCGGTCTCACGAGCGGCAGCTTGAGCCCACAATGTGGCCTCTTCCAGGTAAGAGGGCTTGGGGGGTCACCTGTGTCCTCAGCCAGGAAAGCATCAGCCACGCACTTCTCGGCATTCCCAGGAGGTGCCCGCAGAGCCCAGTACGCAGCGCGAGGCCTGGACCGGGGAGGCACTCTGCACGCTACGTGGCGCTCGGTCTCTAAGGCCCGCGAGTGACAGAGACTCTTAAAGTGGGAACGGGAAGGCAGTTTAGCGCTGTGGTGGTTGAGGTTCTCCAGGTTAAGCTCCAAATAAAGAGAGTGAGAGAGTCATCCTCCCTCCTAACGTAGCACAGCTGTCCCACGTACAGTTCAAACCATACGAATCCTCTCCCCGAGGAGGATGCTGAGCTCTCAGGGGCCGTCCACGCTTGTCTTTGATATCCTGTGACTTACATCCTAGGATGTGAAGTGAGCCGTTATTAATGCATCTTATGTTACACGATAAGAAGACAAGGAAGGGAAGACAAGAAAGGTATTTGATATTCACACATACGGTCTACAGGTGAGGAAGACGCCCTGGGGTGGATCCTCGGGCCGGGGCTTCTCTGCGCGGCGCTGGAACGTTTTCTGGTTTGGCAAAGGCACATGGGAAGGCGCTCGTGTGGCCAATTTTCGTCCTCTTGCGGGACCAGTGCCGACCACGGTGCCGGCTCGACCCCGGCTCCAAAGCCTTCAGGGCCAGCTCTTGGCCCAGCTCTTGGTACCGAATCCGGAGTCAGAGGCGTCTCCGGCACAAGCCCAGCAGCAGATAGAGCGGCAGGTACGGAGCGCGGGCCGGCTCTCTCACCTGATCCAGTGTCAAGTCCAGAGCCGTTGTTCTAACATCGGCTCACGTGAGAGCCCCGGAACCACAGCCAGCTCCAGCACCGGCTCCAGGACCATCGGAAGGGCTGGAACCAGCACAGGCACCGCGGTATCACCGGCTGCAGAGACAGAGGCAGCTCTGTCGTCAACCGACTTGCCAGGTCCGGCACCAGCCAGCTCTGGAGCCTGGGTCGGACCGACGTGCATTCCAGAGCAACGGACAAGGCGGGAGTGAACTGGACCTGGTCCTCACCGCTTCCGGCAGCACGACTAGAGCTACAGGCATCTCTAGGGCTGGAACCGGTTCCGGGATTGGATCCCCCGGGACTCTGGCACCAGCTGTGTCGCTCGCACTGGCTGCATGGCCAGCTGCAGTTCCCGGGCCAAAGCTGAAGCCGCTTCAGCACCCGCTCGGGAGCCAGAGCCAGAGCCAGAGTCTACAGCAGAAGCTCTAGCTTCAGCTCCAGAGCCATATCCGGCTGCAGAAGCAGGTCTGGGTCCTCTCTGGAGGTGCCTGCGGCTCTAGCACCTTCCCTAGAGCTGGAGCCACGTCCAGCACCGCCTCTTGCCCCAGCTGCAGAGATGGGGCCAGCTCCAGCTTCAGCCCTGGGGCCAGTCCCGGGAGTAGAGCCCCCGTTCGAGCCACAGTAGCTCCAGCACCAGCTGTGGAACTACCCATACGAGTGTCCACGCCTTCCTCAACCGCCACCGTCGTGGGGGCCGGTATGGGGCTGGGGTCAGGACGGTCCTTGCTGGGCCGGTCACCCCAGGTACCCAGGTCACTCCACTCAGAGCTCGCCTGCCCGATCCCTCCTGGAGATCATGGTCCCCGGGGCTCGGCACCCCCGTTTTCCCAAGCAAGGCTCTCAGTGGCCCAGGAGACCGTGGAGGCTGAAAGCCGAGGCTTGTACCTGACAAATGATATAAAATTTGACCCAGAAACTCCACTTGACGGCTTGTGTCTTGAAACAGGAGAGATTTATGCACACGGTTGATCCCTTGAGGAAGCTGGGAGTGAAAACTCACAAATGGCCCATGTTCCAGGGCTGGGGCGCTTTGGAAATTCTGATGTGGGGACACAGGATGCAGAGGAAGAGACTTGAGTGGCCAGCACCCAGCCCCGGGGAAAGCTGGTTCGGGAAGAGCACACACCCGGCACCCACCTCACCCCACACGCTGCACCAGAGTTTCTCCGCTGGTCCTGGGACGAGCCCTGCTGGGGAGGGTCCGTGCCTGCGGCGGTGGATGGGGGCTGCGCTCTGTGGTCCCAGAGAGGGGAGCCCGTCACACTTCTCACTGAGGATCTGCTGGGGCCTC
>NW_026464024.1:0-14747 GCF_027475565.1 Acinonyx jubatus
GCCCCTCCCGGGCCAGCAAGGCGGCCTTGCCTGGCCCGGCCCCGCCCCGCCTCGCCACCACCCCCCCCCCCGCCCCCCGTGCATGACATTCCTTAAAAGGGATTCCAGTAAAGTAAAGCACACTTTCAAAGATCCTTAGAAGCAATGACTCTTCTTGCAGAGCTTATGGAAATAATGAGGCCAAGTGTGTCAAGAGTGCCCTTATTTGCACATGAATTAGTCTGGATTTGGGTATCACAGGCAAAGAGGGTTTTTACAGAGAAAAACTACATTTAAGCAATGCACATTATCGATGTTAAGTCCTAGTTGTCTTCAAATGTTTGCCTAAACTAGACAACGTGAGGTAACCTTGAGAGATCCTGTCACAATAGCACAGGTATGGACAACCTTGTTGTTCTCCTGTGGGCATAGTAATAGGACCCCCTGGGTATAATCTTTAAACAGCTTGAAAATGGGATGCGTTTCCCTAACAACTGTACACAAGATCTTTTCTCACTCTAGACCTATCAATAGACAGTGCTGTAGTATCCACTTGAAGCTGAGTTAATTTATAAATCTCTAAGTCTGCAAACCATGTCCTCCCTACACCTGATCTGACAGTTACTCGAAACTCACCCCATGTAAACCCCCAGACCTAATTGTTCAAAGGATGGAAAGTCTCATGCAACAGGGGATTTAACCCTGAAATAAATGGCCCTTACCGCATCGTATTATGTCTTCCTACTGCAGTCATTTAGAGGGGCACTCTTCATGGGTTCCCGTATCGAAACAGAACCTCTACCCCCTTTACAGGAAGTCAGTGGGCAAACTAATGTGCCTTCTTATTCCGGGGAACCTGTACGAGACCTCAAGCCTCTCTTAGGATGGTCGCACCTTTCTTTTTCACTTTCCTTTCTCAATTCATACTAACAGGTCCTTCTTACGATGGGCCACTCAAAGGATCACTGCAGACATTCGAGTTCCCAACTGGAAAGACCAATCGGATTCCTGCTGCCTGTTCCCACTTCCATCTGAGGATACTCAAGCCTCACATCTGAAATCTTCACTGGCAGCACTGGTAGACACTGGGTTTGGAATGTGCTCTGACAAAATGCTGTGTATACATTCCAGATTACCACCGAGGGATTTCTGGATTTCTGAGCGACATGCATACTTCAATTGGCGCTTTCAACAATGCCTCTCTTTCCTCTAGTGACTGGCTACACTCCTGGACTGGAGCATGTCTGTCAACTACCAAAGCACTTCTCTCTTGTTTTCCTAACTCTGTTGTGCTCGTTTCTCCCATGCCTCTCTGCCTGGTGCCGACTCCATCACTACACTCGCTTGAAGCCAAACGATGAGCCTTTCTACTCAAGAAGGCCCACCTTGGATCCAGCCGCCGCCGCCTTTTGTAACTCCTCTGTACGTTCCCCAAGAGACCGATAAGGACCCATATAGGTAGGGACGACTCTATGCCCCTACTCAGCACAAAGAAGCTACAGAAGATGAGACCTTCCACCTTCATCCATCTTCAAGGTTTCAGGGTTGACATTATTCAGGGAGGATATGATGAGGGAGCATAAGGCAGGCTGAGGGGTAAAGCACAAGCTAGCCCCTCCTCCCACCCTGGGTGGACTAGGATTGTTATTCCTTGGACAGTCTTGACCACCCAAGTACAGAGAAAAGGGCCTTAAGCACTTGTCATGGTAATGTGTGATGATGCTACGGCAAATGAAAATTAAATTCCCTTACTGCTTATAGCCCACTGACACTCCCTGAAAGGGACAGAGTGACATCCCTCTAGGAGCTTAGCTGCTCGGTGATGGTGATGACCCTTTGCTACGGGCAAAGCACAACCTAAGCCTAACATTATCCCAACCTTGAAGACCCTGCAAGTCAACTTCTTTTATTTCAACTGCCCAAGGCATATGCTGGCAGTATTCCTCCAAGCTTATGCACCCGCCCCATATACATTGTGGGTCTCATGACTTGGGTTTTATTAAATGGTAATGAAGGGCATTTCCTTAGCCACACCTAGTCCCTCAAGGTGCTGAAAACTTGCTTCCAACACTGCTTAGAGACTTACCCTATCCGTGACACCCTGCCAACCTGATGGTGTGTAGTAATAAGTTACCTGTCAGGACCCCACTGCAGATTTTCTTGCATGTGGGTTCTGTCCCCATCGTATAATAAAATCACCTTTTTTGTATGAAAGATGTCTTCAGGAGATCTTTCTTGGTCTTGGGCTCTGGATCACGCCCACCATCGCCCCCAATCTTCAACAGTTCGTCAGCAGAACTCCTACCACTGGAGGATACAGATGCCTTCACCATGCAGAGCAAACACTTCATCCATTGGCAATATTCTTCAGGATCTGCTACGTACCGGACCGAGCCCACTCAAGGACTGGTGCAGCAAAGCCATTCTCCAAATACCTGAGGGTTAGCCGCAAGTCAGAATCTGGTAACTAGGTGTCACTACTGGCTTCAAAGGACAGGGCAACAAAAGCCAGTGCCAGGAACTTTTCACCCCTTTCTGGAGAAACACTGCAGGAGGTTTCCCTTGGTCCTAGCCCACACATGGTTCTTACTCCTGAGGCAACCATCCTATCAGGAGATTGTGCTCGTCGCATCATTGTTTGATTTATCGCATTCTCTCGTGTTAAGAAAGAACTTTGGCCTTCTCTGTATCGTTCTCCATCCTGTTGCTCTTTTCCAACCAAGTTCTCCCTGTTGTCCACCCAGGGACAGTATCTCAGAGCCATTTTTTCTACTTTTAACTGGGGTGTCAGACCATATTCTTGTCACCGCGGGATCCCTTGGGCCACAGGGTCCCACAACAATTGCCTTTCAGCACTATGTGGACAAAGGTAAGCCCAGGGGATTTCAAAGTGCCCAGCAGCAATGCTCAGGTGGAGTCAGGGTCACGGATATTGGAAGGGAGCTATCCTCCCTTCTGGGATAAGAGGAATGTGGAGGTAGACATTTCTGTCCCAGCTTGATTCCATAATTTGCTGAACTGAAACACTTTGGCCCTGTTTCTAGCCATTCTGATTTCCCTGGCCATAATGATAACCATGTCTCTGGTCTCAGGCAAGGACAATGAGACTGTCCCCTGCATAGTGAGTGCTGGCCACTCCTAACCAGCTCTGAATCTGGTCTGTGCTAACCAAGAGCAATCAGTTTCTGAGATCCCAAAGGAAGGATTGCCTTCCTGAGAGTACTTGGTGTTTGGGTGGCTGGTAGAAGAAATGATGGCTAGCCAACTTGTTTCGCTCCCTGGCCATTACAGATGCTTTTACTCTGAGGAACACTTGGTTCACCATGGGCAGTATTCTCGAGGACCTGCTTAGCACAGAAAGAGACCATTCATGAACTACTGCATCCAAGCTCTGTTCCAAACATTTGACCTTAGCCTGCAGCACAAGCCTGTTACCTTGGAATCACTGTCTTCTCTAGCCACTGATAGGATGGCAAGGGAAAACAGTGAATTCCAGAAGCTTTCCCTCACTTCTAAGGTAATAACACAGGCATCTTGCCTTTGGGTTCCCACGGTAGATGACGGAGGCTTCCCTTTGCCGTACCCATATGTGTTTCATATCTATCCATATCTTATTCCTGAGACCATCAGCTTGCCAGGGAGTTGTCCTAGTCATTGCATCCTAAGATTTATCTCACTTTCTGGACCACATGCTTCCCTGGGGAATTCCATCAGACATCTAAAGCACTTAATATCTATGCTTCTCAAGCTGTTCCACAGAATAGAAATGGAAGGAAAACTTCCAGACTCCTTCTACGAAGCCAGCTTTACTTTGATTCCCAAACCAGAGAGAGACCCAGCAAAAAAAAAAAAAAAAAAAGACGACTATAGGACAATATGCCTGATGAATGAGAATACAAAAATTCTCAACAAGATACTGGCAAATCAAACGCACAGCATATGAAAAGAATTTTTCACCATGATCAAGTAGGATTCCTATCTGGGCTATAGGGCTGCTTCAATATTTGCAAACCAACCAATAGGATACATCACATTAAGAAAATCACAGGTAAGAACCACATGATCCTGTCAATACAGGCAGAGAAAGCATTTGACAAAACACAGCATCCTTTCTTAATAAAAACCCTCAAGAAAGTCAGAACAGAAGGAACATATGAAAACATCATAAAAGCCACGTATGATACAAGCCCGCAGCTAATATAATTCTCCTGGGGATAAACTGAAAACTTTCCCCCTGAGATCAGGAACATGACAGGCATGTCCACTGTCACCACTGTTGTTGAACATAGTTTTGCAATTCCTAGAACCAGCAATCGGACAACAAAATGAAATAAATGGCACCACAATGGCAAAGAGGAAGTCAAACGTTCACTCTTCACAGACCATATCATACTCTACCTGGAAAACCTGACAGAATCCACCAAAAGTCTCCTCGAACTGATACATCAGTGCAGCAAAGTCGCAGGGTACTAAAGCAATGTACAGAAACCCTTGCATTTTGATATACCAATAACAAACAGAAAGAGAAGTAAGGAAACTGATCACGTTCCTAGTTGCACCAGGACCATAAAATATTTATCAATAACCTAAAAATATGAATGAACCTATCCAAAGATATAAAAGATGTGTGTGCTGAAAACTATAGAAGGTTTATGAAGTAAATTGAGGAAGACACAAAGAATGGGAAAACTTTCCATGTTCATGGATTCGAAGAATGAATATCGTTAAAATGTCAATACCACCCAAAGCAATCTACACCTTCAATGCAATCCCCATCAAAATTGTGCCACCATTCTTTTCAGAGCTAGAACAGATAATGCTAACATGTGTATGGAAGCACAAAAGACCCCGAACATACAAAGTAATATTCAAGAAGAAAACCAAAGCAGGAGGCATCACAGTGCCAGAACGTAGCCTCTGCTACAAACCTGTTATCATCAAGACAGTATGGGATGGACACACAAACAGACACATAGGATAATGGAACAGAATAGAGAACCCAGATTCAGACCCACAAATGTATGGCCCGGCCCACTAATCTTCCACAAAGCACGAAAGAGTATCCAATGGAAAAAAACCAGACTCTTTAACCACTGGTGCTGGGAGAACTGGACAGCAACGTGCAGAAGAATGAAACTAGATCACTTTCTTACAGCATACACAAAAATAAACTCAAAACGGATAAAGGACCTGAATGTGAGACACGAAACCTTTCAAACCCGAGAGGAGAAAGCAGGACAAAACCTCTCCGACCTCAGCTGTGGCAATTTCTTACATGACACGTCTCCAAAGGCAATGGAATTAAAAGCAAAAATGAACTATTGGGACCTAATCCAGATAAACACCCTCTGCACTGCAAAGGAAACAATCAACAAAACAAAAAGACAACAGATGAAATGGGAAAAGATATTTGCAAATGACGTATCAGACACAGGGCTAGTATCCAAACACCTATAAAGAGCTCACCAAACGCCACACCTGAAAATAAATAATCGGGTGATGAAATGGGCAGAAGACACGAATAGGTACTTTTCGAAAGAAGACATCCAGATGACCAAGAGACATATGACAAGATACTCAGCGTCACTCCTCATCAGAGAAATACAAATCTAAACCACACTGAGATTCCACTTCACATCAGTCGGAGTGGCGGAAATGAACAAATCAGGACAAAACAGATGCTGAAGAGGATAGGAGAAACAGGAACCCTCTTGCATTGTTGGTGGGAAGAAAACCTGGTGCCGCCACTCTGGAAACAGTGTGGAGGTTCCTCACCACATTAAAAATAGATCTACCCTATGACGCAGCGATAGCCCTGCTAGAATTCAGGGGATTCAGGAGTGCTGACGCACAGGGGACTCGTACCCCAATGTTTATAGCAGCGTTTTCAACGATAGCCACATGATGGAAAGAGCCTAAATGCCCGTCAATGGACAAATGGATACAGAAGAGGAGGTTTCTGTATACAATGGAATACTACTTGGCAATGAGAAAAGATGAAATCTGGCCATTTGTAGCAACGTGGAAGGAACTGCAGGGTGTTCTGCCAAGTGAAATAAGTCAGGCAGAGAAAGACAGATACCGTATGTTTTCATTCATATGTGGATCCTGAGAAACTTCACAGGAGACCAGAGGGGAGGGGAATGGGGGAAACGAGTTGCAGAGAGGGAAGGAGGCATACCAGAAGAGACTGTTAAATACTGAAACAAACTGAGGGTTGATGGGGGGTGGGGGAGAGGGGAAAGTGGGTGATGGCCGTTGAGGAGGGCACCTGTGGGGATGAGCACTGGGTGTCGAATGGAAACCAATTTGACAATAAATTATATTGAATACAAGAAAAAAGAAAAGATGCTCAAAGTGACTCCTCATCAGGGGACTACAAAGCAAAACCACACTGAGATGCCACCTCACACGGATCAGAGTGTGCCTGTGGGTGGGCAGTCAGCACTGCTGCTTTGCTGGGACACAGTGTGTCCTCCAAAAGCGACAAGGGGTGGGGGGTCTCGCGCTTTGGGAAACACGGACAATCAGGAGCAGCGCGGCTCCAACGTAGCTCAGGGTGTCCCGAAGCTGGCCCAAACGTGGCCCATCAGCGTCATTGGGGCTCTTACAGGCTCCCGAGCCCCTGTCGGTGGCTGAGGAGGGGGGTGGGGGAGGGGCTTGGAAAGAGCACAGACTTGGGTTATGATTGCAGGGAGGCCCGCCCATGCATATTTTTGGGGGTGGTTTTGGCTTCTTGGCTACTTTTCTAGAGCAGTTTTGGCAAACGTGACAGGAAGCTCCGGAGATTTCGCACACATACCTGCCCTTACTGCGGCACAGCCTCTCCCCTGAGCAGGTATCCAAACGCCCCGCCAGGGCGAGGCCTTTGTCACAGCCCCAAACCTGTGCTGATGTGTGTCCATCGCCCAAGGTCCGCAGCTGAGATCGGGTTCGCCTCTGACGTTGTACCCCAGTGCGTCCGGGCGGGTGCGTGTTGAGGAGTCTCTGCCGGTGCAGCGTCCCACCCGGTAGTCTTTCCGCCCTGACGCAGTAGTTTCCGTTGGTGCTGGCGCCACAGCGCATTTGCCGGGCGGAGAGGTGGGCGGGAGGCCGGCGGCTCTTGCCGGCGGTAGGAGCCCGCATGCGCTGTGGAGGGCGAGGGAGGTGCTCTTCTGAGCATCCGGCTTCTCCCTTGCTAGAAGTCTTCCACCTACGAGGATGTGGTCCCGGGGCCCCCGTTTCTCCGAAGACCGTCCCGATCGAGGCAGGTGAGTTCTGGTGGACCCAGCGCCGCTCGGACTCCCGCAGAGGCCCCAGTGCCAGCCGTGGGAGGCCGGGAGGCTCGGGGCGCCCTGGTTCTGCTCACTTGGGGACAGCATTTGGCCACCCTCGGGCGGAAGGCCGGCCTGTCCGTGTGGACGCCCGCAGGCTCCCGTGAGTCGTGGTGGCCGCTCTGTGGCGGCGGGGTGTGTGTGGGGGCGCCTCCCGTGGCAGTGCTGGCTTAACCGCTCGGCAGGCGGTAAGGGCCCTTCTCACTGCAGGTAGTGGCTTCTGGGAGGTTCTCCGGGTGCCCGCCTCAGCCGCGGCTGTCGTGTAAGGAGTGTGCCGCCCGCCCTCGCAGAGGCTGTCGGAGACCTTCCCGCCTTGTCCGTCCCCTGACCCCGCACAGGCTGCACACGTTCTGTCCCCCGAGGCGGCTGCCACGAACAAAGGCCGCCTTAGGCCCTTGCGTCCTGTGGGCCAGGCCCTCGAGAGTCTGGTGAGCTGGGGAAACCCTATAGAAATCGGGAAGTTGACGAGAAGAAGGGGAGAGTGCCCTTTGTTCCCTGGGTCAGTGTTTCTCAGACTCGGTGGTGTCGGGACACTTGGACATCAGGGGATTATTGAGGGCCCCAGAGAGCCTTCGAGTGTGGGGGTTGTGTCTCTTGATCTCTACTGTGGTGAGGTTAAACCGAGAATTGAAGCGGGCGCCTGGGTGGCTCTCTGTGTTAAGGGTCCGACTCTGGCTCAGGTGGTGATCTCACAGTTGATAGTTTAGAGCCCCATGTGGGGCTCTGTGCTGCCAGCTGCCAGCCTGGCCTTGTCTCAGATTCTCTGTGGCCCTCTCCCTCTGCCCCTCCCCTTACGTGCCCTGTGTCTCTCTCTCTCCAAAACAAACATTAAGGAAACCAAACCAAATCCGAGCATCTCAGATGTGATGAATTCACTTAGAGACAAGAAATTAGTACAGATTAACGTACTCATACCTTTCATGCAAAAAATACGTACATTTTCAGAACAACACTGTGTAGAAGCATGGCATTGGCATTGGCATTGGCATTGGCTTAGTGCAAGATCTTTATTCTCCCAGCTGCTTCTGCATTCAGTGTCTTGTGGCCAATTATGTTTAGGAAGGTGATGTGGACTCCCCCAGATGAGCAGCCGGAGGCGAGGAGGGTGTGGCAGTGGCGCCTGGGGTGTCTGGATGCTCTTTCCTGATTCCGCACTCAGATGGGTGGGGCTTCCTTGCTTCTCTTGGGGGTTAGCTGCCCGCACAGAGCTGCATTTTTGTGTGGCACGCGGTGGACGTTTGGAACATCCTAGGCCACTACTTTCAGCTGATCTTCCGTATCTTTCACTCAGCGAACACATTCTTGGAACCACCACCTGGATGAAGAAATGGAACCTTACCGCGCTTCCTACCTCCTACTGACTCCCACCGAACGTCCCCCAAAGGTAACCACGGTCTTGACTTTCACCAGCGATGGCTTTGGCTTGTTCTTCGCTTCATGTTGAGCCAACCCTTGAGTGCTGTGTGTGCGCAATGCACCTGCTTTCCTTGCGTGGCTGTGCCGGTCCTCCCCTGCTGTCGAAGGCCCAGTGTGTGAGCACAGCACGGTTTATTCTTTCTCCTGTGGGTGCTCCGGTTTGTGCAGAGGCTGCCTGCAGATCCACATGCATCGTATTGGGTTGCCTTGGAGGAGCAGGGCGTGAGTGGTGGCACGTGTCTGTTCCCCACGAGCAACAGCGTGCGGGAGCTCAGGGCTGGCTGATGCCTGGTATTGCCTCTTCTCGTGTGTTAGCTGGTTGCTGGGGCTCAGGTGCTGGGAGGTATGGTGTATTCGTGGGACCCGCCCCTGTGTGTGTCTTGGCCACTTACGTGTTTCTTTTGTATAATAATTGCCTTTTGGAAGCCACTTTGTGATTAGGTTGTGTGTTTTGGTTTTTGTTGATTTGAATGAGTTCTTTCTACGTGTGTGGAATACATCTGTGAATGGCAGAGGTTTTCACATTCTTGTGTATGTCTGCCTTACATTCTCTGTGTTGCCTTGTGGTAAGTTTCTTTTGTTTCTATCCAATAGTATAACCATTTGTATGTTTCTTGCCTTGGATTGGCTAGGGCCTCCAGTACTGTGTTGAATGGAAGTGGTGAGAGTAGGTGTCCTTGTCTCCTTCCAGATACGAGAGAGAAGGGTTTCGTAAGTTTTTGTATACTTAATATTTTTTAAAGTTTCTTTCTTTATTGATTCCGAGAGCGTGCATGGGAAGGGGAGTGAGAGATGGGAAAGAGAGTGGATCCCAAGCAGACTCCGCCCTGTCAGCACAGAGTCTGATGCGAGGCTTGAACTCATGAACCGTGAGCTCATGGCCTGAGCTGAAATCAAGAGTCAGACGCTTCACCGACTAGAAGCCACTCAGGTGCCCCAAAGAGTTCAGTATTTTACCACTACATATGACACTTTCCGTGGCATTCCTGGTAGATAGTTGGATCAAAACATGAAAATTCTCCTCTATTTTTAGTTTGCTCTGATTTTTCAACAATCATCAAAGAAATAATAATACTAAATTTTCTGAAATGTGTTTTGTGCATCTTTGGGGACAAGTGATTTGTTTCAATGTTGTGGTTTAACTTAAAACAACTTTTGCCCTTCTAGAATAAATCAAACCTGATGTCTATGCATTCTCTTTTCACTGGATTGCATTGGTAAATAGTGTGCTTTGGATCCTCGCATGTGTATTCAAGAGAGAGGTGGGTGTTCCCTTGCACCCTCTTGTGCTGTCCTTGCTGGGGTTTGGGTTACAGGTCGTGCTGGCCTCCTAAAACAACGTAGGAAGAAGCACTCCTTGTGCTTTCCCAGAAGAGTTTTTGTGTGTGTTCTTTTCTTTTGGGAAGAAGTGCTAGGCCAACAGCGGGTGTAGGGTTTTCCTTGTGAGAAGGGTTTTCATTGCAGATTCCTTTCTTAAGTGGAAATGGGATTTTTCTGATTTCCCATATCTTCTTGTGTCTATTTAGATGAGGCATTTTGTTTTCTAGGAATTTGCTCTGACCTCCCAAACTTTCCAAGGAATAAGTGTCAACTGGTTTCTAATATCCCTCCTATCTGCAGCATCTGGTGTGATATTTGCTTTAGAACTTCTTGATATTGGTACTTTGTGCTTTGTTTCTTTTTCATAGCACCAACTTGGGCTGTTTTGATTTCTGTCATTTACTATTTGTTTCCTGCAGCACTGATTTCTGCCCTTCTGTTTTCCATCTACTTGGTGATGGTTTGCTGTCCCATCTTGTAGTTCTAGAACTAAATCCTTCATTTGATTTTTAGCCTTTGTTCTTTTCCAGTATGTGTATTGTATTTATTTGCTTATTAGTGTGTTGATTCATTTTAGAATGAGAGCATGAGCAGGGCAGAGGGTCAGACGGAGAGGGAGAGAGAGAGAGAGAGAGAGAGAGAGGGAGAGAATCTCGAGCAGGCTCCTCACTCAGTGTGGAGCCAGGCTGGGGATTGATCTTGTGGCCGTGGGATCATACCCTGAGCCAAAATCAAGAGTTGGTCACCAAGCAACTGAGCTATCCTATGATATATGTATTCTAAAGCTATGAGTCTCCCTTTAAGCACACCTTTACTGATCTCACAAGTTTTGATAAGCCAAATGTTTATTATCTTTTATGTGAAACTATTTCCTAACTTTCATTGTGGCATCTTTTTCTTAATTCATCACAACGTTTAGGAACATAACACATCTTGATGTTTCGGGGATTTTCTCGTTCTCTTTGTGCGGATTTCTAGCTGAATTCCATGAAGGTATCTGTCTCAGTGTTTTGGGGTGGTTGTAACAAAATACCATAGACTGGCTGCCTAATAAGAAACAGAAACTTCTTTCCTACAGTTGAGGAGACTGGGAAGTTCTCAAGATCAAGGCATCTGCAGATTCAGGGTCAGGTGAGAGTCAGCTTCCTGGTTCATCAACAGCCTGCTTCTCCCTGTCCTCCTGTGGTGGCAGGGGTGACGGTGCTCTCTCAGTCGCCCAGGACTGGTCATCACCGGAAGTCTCCCTGTCTTCATCCCATCACTGTGGACGTGATGAATTGTTGGGGGAATTGAACTGTGAATCTAATGCAATCCCTAAATATGCCCTGCAGTATTTCAGTCCTTTCAGATGAGCTGACTTTCCTAATGGCCTGGCATATATTCGTTTTCATGAACCGTTCCTCGGGCACGTGAAAATAATGTGTATTGGGGGAATGCAGTAGTCTCTATTTATAGGTTAGATGAAGCTCGTTAATGACAGAATTCAGATTTTAGTAACCACTTGAAACCAAGTAAGGAATAGGTGAGAATGAGTTTCATAATATAACCAGCAGGCATGTCCAAAATATCATTTCAGTGTATAGCCGGCGTGAGAAAAAATTATGAATGATTTTGAATTCTCTTTTATCACGTTGTCTTTAAAATGTGGTGTGCATTTTATACTTTCCACACGTCGCACTTTGAGGAGCCGCGTTTCAAGTACTTGCAATAGAGCACGTGACCGCATTGGTCAGCCCCGTCCCACTGCCTTGAGTTTTCTGTTGTCGTCAGTTCTGTCAGATACTGAGAGATGTATCGTCAAGTCTCCCATCGTGCTTATGGATGTGGCTCTTTTTCCTTTTCTATGTTTGTCAATTTTTCTGTATTTTGAGATTGCGTTATTAGGTATATGCGAGTTTGGAAGTCTTGTTCTCTTGGTAGATGGAACTTCCATCGGGAAACGGTCCTCTTGGTCACTAGTAGAGCTTTTTGCTATAGAGGTTACTTTCTTGGAGGGTCCCAGTGGCCACATCGGTTTTCTGTTCGGTAGGGTTTGCCTGGGGATCTTTTACTTCCACCTGTCTGTGATCTTACGTTTTAAGGTGTACCTTTGTGACCAGCGTATGCTTAGTTTCCTTCTAATGAATTTGAGAGTCAACCTTTTCCTTGCAGCATTTGTGCACATGCAATGACTGATAGGTTAGTTTACACGTACCGTATTATTAGTTTCTTCTTTGTCCCAGCTGTTCTGTGTTCTTTTGGTCTCTAGCCTTCCTTTAGAAGTAGGAGGGAGTTTTTAATTGTACACTGATCTGTTAGGTAATTGGAATATATCTATTTCTAGAGGCAGGTGCATTTTAAACTGACCCCTGCCTGATTCAGGACTTATGCTGCTTCCCTGACACTGCTCTCTCCTTTTATCTTTTCTTTGTTTTAAGATTTATTTGTTTTTTGAGAGAGACATAATACAATCGGGTGAGGGGCAGAGCAGAAAGGGAGACACAGAATCTGAAGCAGGCTCCAGGCTCTGAGTCATCAGCACAGAGTCTGACGCGGGTCTCCAACTCACCAACCGTGAGATCGTGACCTGAGCCAAAGTCGGACACTCAACCGACTGAGCTACCCAGGCGCCCCTGCTCTTTTCTTGGACACTCGAACCACACTGAACTCCTCTTCACCTTTTGTTGGCTAATATTTTTAAGTTTTAGATGGATTTTGGCGTTGGTGTCATTGTTTCGTGCACTTAATGCTTGTTAAGGTTTGTTCTCATAGTTACCCTTTCTGTTGTGACGTTGTTCTGCAAGCCTTGTTTTTTCATATTTCTTTCAGAGACTACATTTCTTTTGTGCAACGAGCTGCTTCAATATTGATTTTAGTTTGTGTCTGTAGTTGATGTGTAGTCATGGTTTGTGTGTGTGTGTGTGTGTGTGTGTTGTTGTTGTTTTTGTTTGTTGTTTCTGTTTTTATTTTTGTTTTTGCTTCTGTTTTGCCTGAAAAACATCTTTACTTTGCCTTCACTGTGAAGAATGTTTCTGTTAGGTAAAGACTTCCAGGTTGGTGGCTATTTTAGTTGACCTTTCATACATGCCAATCCATCATCTGGCTTCATTTGCTCTTCTTGAAGAGTCAGCTGGTAGTGTTGTTGTTGTTGTCCCATGGAAGGCGGTATCTTTGTCCTCTCGTGACTGTTAACATCTTTTTGCCTCGGGTGTTCTTTGTGGAGTCACTCTCATGGTTCTTTTATCAGTTTTGATTCTTATCTTTGTAGCGAAGTGGTACTACCCATTCTGTGTTTCCTCTACTTTGTGGGTTCCTATTGGACCTTTGTACCATATCTTCTGTGTCTTTTGGGCTTCTGTATTTTCTGGACGTTTTCTCTGTGTATGGTCTAGATATATTTTTACCTAACTATCTTTCAGTTCACTGAGTCTATTCACCTGTGTCTAGTCTGATGTGAAACCCACAGACTGAGTTCTTAATGCCATTAACAAGATTTTTTAGTCTTTGAATTATGTTAGAGAGCTAGACAGAGTGGGAGCAAGGGAAGAACAGAGAGAGAGGGAGACACAGATGCCGAAGCAGGCTCCAGGCTCTGCACTGTCAGCACAGAGCCCAACGCGGGGCTCAAACTCCCGAATCACGAGATCATGACCTGAGCTGAAGTCAGATGCTTAACCAACTGAGCCACTCAGGCACCTGGAGATCTTAATTTTAGCTCTGATCATTTGCAGTTGGAGAATCTGTTTTGAGTCTCTGACAATTTCCCATTTGTCAAGAATGGTTTTTGGACAGTTGACTTTTGCATCCAATAACTCCAGTCTATGGGTCTCCTCTTGGTCTGTTTCTCTTCTTTCTTCTTTGGGTCGATATGATGTAAAACCTGTTTGTTTGTTTGTTTTTTATGTTTATCTATTTATTTTGAGGGAGAAAGAAAGTGAGAGCAGGGGTGGGGGTAGAGGACGGGGGAGAGAGAGAGAGACACTGTTGAGGAGAGGCTCTTTTCTGTCAGTAGAGAGCCCAACACAGGGCTCAAACTCACAAACGTGAGCCGAAACCAAGTGTTGGTCACTTAAACGAGTAGACTGAGCTATCCAGGTGCCTCTCTTTTTTTTGTTTGCTTGTTTGTTTCTTTCCTTTTCTTATTAAAATAATTTTTTTTAATATTATTTACTTTTGAGAGAGAGAGAGAGGTAGAGACAAAACTTGAACAGGGGAGGGGGAGGCAAAGTGGGAGACACAGAATCCAAAGCAGGCTCCAGGCTCTTCACTGTCACCACAGAGCCCGACGCGGGACTCAAACCATAAAGCGTCGGATCATGACATGAACCAAAGTGGGATGCTTCCCCGACTGAGCCACCCAGCCATTCCTTTCATTTCCTTGCCTTGCTTTGCCTTGCCTTGCCTTGCCTTGCCTTGCCTTGCCTTTCCTTTCCTTTCCTTTCCTTTCCTTTCCTTTCCTTTCCTTTCCTTTCGTTTCCTTGCCTTTCGTTTCCCTTCATTTCGTTTCCTTTTCATTTTTTTCTTTTCTTTTCTTTTTTCTTTTCTTTTCTTTTCTGTCTTTTTTTGGTCTTGTCTTATCTTGTCTTTTCATTTCTTCTTTGTTTTTATTTTTGTGCTGGACTGTATGGAGAAGCATAGAGGCTCTTCGTGTGCTTGTATTCCTTCAGCATTTCATCCCACACACCCCGAGTGCGGCGGTTATTGGGCCCACTCAGGCGTGAGTGAGTCGAGACTGGGGCT
>NW_026464025.1:0-14716 GCF_027475565.1 Acinonyx jubatus
TGACTGTACTCCTCCTGGTTAAAGTATACAGCACTGTCTTTGAGTGTGACTGAAATCTGCTATGTGAATGTCATGGGTCCAACAGTTATCCTCTCGTCTTTGTTCTCTTAGTGAAGGTCACAATCCGTAGAATGCAGATATCCCTATTCAAACATTTCACCCAGATCTTCTACCACAGTCACCATCTTCTCACTGGTCCCTAAATTTGTGACTTACTTCATTGAGTCCTGAGCTCTTCTAATAGGATGGTCACCTAATGTTCCAGCAACCAGCCACTCCAAAATCTGAACCTTGTGTCTGGCCTCTCTGCTGCAACCAGAGCCTGTGAAGTCTATTCAGAGCCCTCTAATGAGGTCTCAAATTAATTCCTGCAAAAGGTTTCAGGATCAAGTCTGACTTCACAGGATGGTTTTCTTTTCTTTGGGGTCACCATAAATTTATGACCCCGTTTTTGTCACAATTAAAGACAAGAAAGGTTGGCCACCTCCTTGTTATAGGATTTAATCAGCCAGAATCTTTACTCTTGGGTTTATAGCTTTCTCTCCAGATTGAAGAAAATTATCTTAGGCTGAGGTACGCATAATATACCTTGGAAGGTATTCAAGGTTGGCACAAATTGGAGAGTTAGTTTTCAACAGTCTAAGTCAAAATTCTACTCTCTAGTAGCCTACAAAGTTTAGAATCAACCTAGTAAGAATACTAGGTTACCAACGATACCAGGAATACTAGCAAAAAAGGATACCAGGAATACTAGCAAGGATACCTGGAATACTAGCAAAAAAGAAAAGACAAGAGGCTGAGACCCAATTGAAAGCTACAGGTACATACATATTTTAAAACCATTATATTTATTTTTTCTCCTACCCATCCTGGAACTCAGTCCTCAATCTCCAGTGATTCCCTGTGGCTAGTAAGTTAAAATTTCTTGACATGCAACAAGGCCTCCATAACTAGTGCACTCTTACCTAGCAACATCTCATCACTTGCCCCTCTTTTGCCCATAGCAAACATCAGATAGTAATTTCTGAAATTTGGTGTGTTCTTCCAGTACAGCATGCCCTTTCATACCTATGTCTTTGAACATATAATTCTTTCTACCTCAAATGCCCATCCCTTTCTTCCAACCTCATGAGCTCCTATTAATCCTTTAGGACACTCTTATTACATATGTAACCTATTTATTATAGCACTTATCACATTGTAATCATTCGTTTTTTCTTTTGCTTGAGTGAGAACTTCTGGAAGATAGGTAGGGTGACACATTAATCTCTGTATATCCAAGACCTACCATAGTGCCTGGCATTCAGTAAGTGTCATTTAAAAAATGAGTAAAATTTTGTAAAGGCTCTCCCTCACTATACACAGGTCTTCATCTCACCAGGAAGGCCGGTGATTATTTCACAAAAACTTGGGCTTAGCAGAAATGACTGCTTGATTTCATAGCTTATGAAAATATGCTACTGTGGCTAAAACAGCTTAAACCTTAAAACAGTTTAATGTCTTACCTTTCAATAAGGTAGTATTTTTTCTTTCAGCAATTTTGTGGATCTTAAGGTCCCAGGGTCAGGAGATTCCAACTTCTTTCCAAAACCAAAACCTTTATACTTGTTTCTTCCTCCTCTCTGTCCTGAGCCTTGACCAGCAGGGCAATAAGCTCCTTGTTTCTAATCTCTACAGGAAAAAATGGTGCTTCTGCTGGTGTCCACTCCACTCCCAATCCTCTTGGGCATATGCAGGAGGACTGGAACAGAACCACCAATATCTAGATCAAAAGTGAACAAGAGGAAACCCACAAGCAAAGAAAGCACTGAATCCTTCCTTCTCTTATGAAAATGATCATTCCCCCCCACCTCCCCAGAGGCAAAAATATATTATGTTCTTGCCCTTGAAGAAATAATGAATTGTTTGGTCTCAATATACATAAATTGCAATAATTTGTATTGCAGCCACTTATACATTAAAATTTTTCTGTTACACAGATAGTAGAAACCATTTTAGGTTGGATGTTAAAGGCCAGGAATCAATAGTATATTAAAAAAAACGTAGTAATATTTTTGTTCATTCTTAAAAATATATATTAATCCCATTTTAAAAGAAATACACACACACAAATGATCCTTTAAAAAAAATAACATCTGTTCCTACATTTTTATCCAGGCCATTACATCCTACTACAGAGGAAGGAAATTTACTGCTGTCAGTTTCATTTCTCTCCCTGCTTCCTGACCCCAGTCACTATGCCACTGTCTTCCCATGTCTTCTCTTCTTTCCACATGTGACCTCAACAACTTCCACGATTTGCAGTATCACCTACATACTAGTGATACTCGGATTTGCTTTTCCTGTGTCCTCCTATTTTCAAATGTCTCCTAAGCATTTCCTAAATATAACATAACTATCTCAAAACAAACATGCAAATCTGTCCCTCTGTGTCAGTTAATAGTATAGTATCACCATCTACTTGGTAACCTGAGCTTTTAAAACCTTGGTTATTTTCAAATCAGGGGCATAATTACACGGGGCATTAAGCCTGTGCTCAATTCAAAGGAGGATAAAAAGACAAATAAGATAACGTCCTGGTCTCAAGAACTCTTCCATTTAGAACAATCTAGCAAGAAAAATGCAATTTGATGTGCTAAGGAAGAAAAGACTAACTCTGCCTGAGACCACTGGTAACAGAAACCACAGCAGAGAAGAAATAAGTACTGGATCTTGAAAAGCAAGTACAGTGTAAAATCTGTTCCAGCCACAGGTAACATCAAGTGTTGAAGTACAGAAGCATCAATGAATTTAATGGATTCAGCGAAGGTTGCACAGTAGGGAAATTTAGGAAGAAAGTGTAGTAAATGTGCCCAGGAAGACAGATTTGGATAAGAACCATGGAGAGAACCTTGTATGCCATGCTGAAGTGCTAGAGTAGCATTGTCTGTGCTATTCAAAAACAAAATGTTTTAAAGCATGAGAACAATACCACTAAGTAGAAGTGTTTATTTTTGAAAGCTAACTCTGACAATATCATGCTTAATGGAATGAGGGTGCCTGGCTGGCTCAGTCCGCTAAGCATCAGACTCTTGATTTCAGCTCAGGTCGTGATCTCATGGTTCAAGAGTTCAAGCCCCATATGGGGTTCCACGCTGATGGTGCAGAGCCTGCTTGGGATTTTTTCCCTCTCTCTCTGCCCCTCTCCTACTCATGTACTCTTGCTCGCTCTCTCTCTCTCTCTCTCAAAATAAATAAGCTTAAAAAAAAAAAGAACAGGATATCACGTTTAGAGAAGATGCTAGAGAAAATAGTGGAAGATTCTGAAAAAGGAAGAAAAAAATTACTGGAATCTTTTCAATTCTTGGAGCCTCCTGGGATTATCTATTCCTGAAGGAGGGTTGCACCTTTATAGGGACAGAAGTAACATGTAGAAAACTGGAAGTAATGCAGATAATTCTTCTTCACAGAAAGATAAATTGTGTCCAGTGGAATACAACTGACTATTGCCTTGTCATACTGGCCAGTTTTACAGGCACTTTAGTGTTCCCTGTTCGTGAATGTGTGGCAATTTTTCTCTTTTGAACTGATTTTAATATCTTAGTGGTTCCTTCATTAATTAATTAAATAAAATCTGACAATGTTCATTTTGTGTTTATATGAGTCATAATTACATCCTCTTTTAAAATGTATGCTTTAACAAACATAACAAGATGGACTTCTCAAATGTTTAATTTTGGGTAACTATGCTACAAAATGAGACACAACTGAAAATATGAACCTAGAGAACACAGATTTTAGAGTTGTCACAGATGTAGTTAAGTTTCACCAGGAAGAGATTGGAAAACAAAAATAAAAAAGAGTACCCAAAGGATAGAACTCTAAGGAAAAGCAATGTTTAAGGTGTTGGCAGAAGAAAAGATTATAAAGACTGAAAAGAAATGACTAGAAAGACAGGTGAAAAGGGAGAGAATAACACTGAGGGTGTTTAGGGAGAACAGCTTAAAGAACTATATGATCAGCAACATCAAATGCCACAGATCACACCAGGAGGGAGAAAGGAAGAGCAGCTCTCAGATCTGACACCTAGAGCACCACTGTTCACCTGAAGAACAATTCCAGTATGTGTGCTGATACACGTCAGTCTACAGCAGCTGGAAGGAAAAGGAGGTGAGGAAGTAAAGATAGCCAACAGTGAAAAAAGAAGAAAGATGTGACAGTAGCTTTGAAAGAAGCAAAATTAAGTGAAAGGAATGTGAAATGAACCAACTAAGAGATTTTCAAGTTACCAAAGAAGAATGACAAAATTCCAGAAAATGGTGGAAATGAATTCAGTCAAAAACCTCTCTGTCTTCCCTAACCCATTCTGAATATTGTTCTCAGAATTTTCTTACTGAGAGAAACATCAGGTTGTGTTATTTCTCCTCTTTAAAACCTCTGGTAACTATTTGATACATAAAGTTCGAATTCCTGAACACAGATTAAAAGGTTGTTCATTATCTGATCCCAAACTATGTTCCAGTCTCCTGAAACATCTCCTTACCATATGCCTGACAGGCTTCTAACCTAAAAGTAGTGGATCCTCTAAAATCTGTGAAAAATGCTATAAGGGTCTCTGTGCTGTGAGTATCTCAAAATGTTCTTTTTACCCATGATAAATCTGCACAGGCTAAATTAAAATCTCAAGTGCTCAGTTTCTGGCCAGAATTCTATCAACTCAGTCGTTTTTGTGTTAATCAAAAGCTCTGGGTGTTGATAACATCATGTGTCAGGTAGTCACAGAACTAAAATTAAATACATCTGGTATACAATCAGTCTTTGCCGTAAGTAGGGAATAACAGTTGAAATTAAGGGATCAGTAAAAAATAAACACTTATGGACTCACAGCAGAAATAGTGTGTGTGGTGCATAAGGTACCACACCCTTCTTCTGGGCCCATGGGAGGAATCACTATTGAACATGTCCTCCTTCCTTCTCACTAAACCCAGACAAGATCTCAAAACCTTTACAAGTATTTCAGGGAGTCATAACCAATCAGAGTTGACATGTAAAATGAAAACTATCTGCCATCAAGCTTAATTAAGTTGGCTGTTTATCAGCATCACAACTGTATTCAAAATTTACAAGGTTTTTATTATTTTTATGAATACCCAATTATTATGAATGATTGATTAATCTGGATAGATGCTAGGAAAGAAAAACAATAATTCTAAGAAATGCAGTTAATTGTTCCTCAAAACAAAGAGTACTTCAGAGAAATATAATAAAAGTGATCATTGGTGGAGAAAATACTATTATAATACCTTACCAAACTATATCTCATTCCTGGAATGAGTCTTACATACTCATGACTCCATGTTTTTGTTGATCAGGTTTTCCCTCTACCAAGAATATCCCTTCACTGTCAACTGTTGGTGACTGTTCTAGATCCAGATCAAAGAGTACATTCTTCTCCAATCCCCAAAGAAGAAATAATTGTGTCCTCTCAGTGCTGCAATATAACCTACACATTTTATTATATAACTTAAATAAATAATAACCACACAATAAGTACCTGTCTCCTTGTTATGTTAAAAGATTAAAGGCAAGAACTGTGCCTTCTTCATTGTTATTGTCTCCTCCCTCAGCGCCTCCCTCAGTACCAGTTACAGAAAGGACTGAATAAGAGAATAAACTAAGGAAGAACAATAAACAGTCACATAAAAGGGTAGGGTGTTCAGAATCCCCCCCTTATACCCAATTCTTCATAAGTGCTAAAGCTCTGCTACACCAACTAGACTGATAGAAAACTAAAGTGTTCTTGTGACTTCCCTGCCAAGACAAGGCTAAAGTAGTAAAAGGCTCTCACTACAGATCTCCTATCTTATCAGATAACATTCATGCCAAGATCTTTTGGCAATACTGCCAAGATCTTTTCTGTTCTTTTGTGATTTTGCAAAATGGTGTCAAATTCTATTTTCCCATTTTCTAAGTGCATTCTTTCCACCTGTTCCCTCATCTGCTTACTTCTATGCCTTCCGTATTCCATCTACTTCATCCAATTGTTATCTATATTCAAAAAGGGTTAATGTTTTCACTCAAAAAAACAGAATTTATCCTTAAAAATAGATGTGCATTTTCTCTCATGCGGGAACTTTTCATTCATAGCCATCCAATCTACTTTATCTATACCACTCTTTAAAACTACAGTTAATTTAGGGTAAAATACCAAAGTAGGCTTCACATAACAAGGTCACAATGTCAGAAATCCACTTTCAATTTCCATTCAATCTGAATCTATCTCCAAATATGAGTTTTCATTTAACAAACATTCATTATCTGATGTGCCAGACACTGAGCTAGGTTCCATGGATATACATACAAAAAGGCAAGGAGATGGTTTAGTGAAGAAAGGAGGGCTACTCCATATTTACAGTGCAGTGTGATAAGTGCTATATCCACATAAAAAGATTCAATGTTGACACAGCAAGTGAGAGTCCATTTACTTAACTTCCAAAGTCCACAAATTCCCTGAATCCCAGTAGTCGAATACACTAAATACTATTTCATTGTCTTAACTTTGCTTATATGATGAAGCAAATATAACACAGTGTGTAAAATCATAATGGTTTGACGTCCTGCTGAGAACTGCATTTTTAAGTTATTTGAAAATCTGAACTAAGCATGACTTGATGAAAGCATCTGACCAGTGCCTTCGCCTTCCACAATTACCCATCCTTCTTTTTCTGGTTTTCCTCAGTATCTCTGTGCACAGGTAGAATCTGTGTTGCTAAAATAACAATGAGCAAGTGTGATATCTCCTGTCTTACCAACTGTATTTAAATCCCGTTAGTGTACTTATTTTTTTAACAACCGCCATCTTAAAAAGCCTCTCTCTCTCAAAGAGGTATTTATTTGACCAAGACAACTTCAGGCATAAATCCACAAGAATTCACAATATAAGTTCCCATTTTGGTGATGTATTTTATTATCAACATTCAGAGATCCTTGGTTATTAGAAGTTTTGATGGAAAACCACTATAAGCTTATAATGAAGATATAATGTAGCTTCTTATATCACATATATTAAAAATATTAAGAGACTTGAACAGACTAATAATAAGAGAAATCAAAAGGTTATCAAAAAATTATGGGGGAAGAAAAAAGACTCCTAGCTCCAATGAATTTATAAGTAATCATTTCAGATTTCAAGAAAGGAAAAATTTCTTTTAGATACACTGTTTCAAGATGGAATCTACCTGTGCATTTTACAAAGCAAATATAAAATCAACTTCTTCCATATGCCAGGAATAACTGCACATGGCTATGAAGGAGGACACAGTCTTCCCAAGTCCCTTCCTCTTTCTGGCTGGCTTTGTACATAGTACACCTCTCACAGGGTTTACTGTTATTCTTTATGGAGAAAGATACAGCGCATACCAAAACTAGCAAACAGAAAAGAAGTGGTCCCAGGTAGGCATCTGCTACCTCCATGAGATGATATGTGGAATTCTAGATAGGCTTCTGGATCTCCTTATTCCAGAGCCACTGGAACCTACCAACCCCTCCCACTATTCTATCTGATGTGCTCTTAGCAAAGGCCATGTGAACCTCTTATCCCTCACAAGCCCTGATTCCAGCCTGCAGATATAACTCAAGTAGTAGTTACATCCCCATTGCCTCAAAGGGATAATTTGAAGGCTGAGGCTGTCCAAATTGGATGACCCCAGTTCACTAGATCTTTGCATTACCCAGAAATGAATTCTCTGGCCGCTTACTCACAGTTTTTCATTATGACAGAAATAAAACCTGACCACCCTGTTTGTTTTTAATAACTTCCACATACAGCAAATCAAAGTCCTTTTCTTTATTCCAGGAGAGGGAATCTGCAATGAAGTTTGAAAAAGAAAAGTTTCTGGAAGTGTTCCACTTAGAAGTCCATCTCTATAACTGTAAAACTGGTTTCATAGAGCTGAGCTAGGTCTGATTTTCAGGGTCCAAACCATCCCTAGACATCCCTTTCCTCTGACAGTAACTCTGAATGGGGCTGGGGAAACTACTGCACATTCTCTCACTCCCTCCTCCATCAGCACAACTCCAATTGTTTCCTGTTTGGAGACATTTGTAGTACTGAAAACCTCTTGTTGGAATCAAGATTAAAAGTGTTACTTTTGGGGTGCCTGGGTCACTCAGTCAGTTAAGCGTCCAACTCTTGATTTCGGCTCAGGTCACAATCTCATGGTTCATGAATTCCAGCCCCATGTCAGGTTCCACACTGACAGTGCGGGAGCCTGCTTGGGATTCTCTCTCTCCCTCTTTCTCTCCACCTCTCCCCAACTTGCTCTTTCTCTCTAAATAAATAAATAAACTTGAAAAAAAAATAAGTGTTACTTTCTCCAGACATACCAGTTTTTAACTGCCAAAAAGTGCACAAATTATTTCATTGAGCTTTCATTAGCTAACCAATCAACCCTAAACTTTAGGGGTAAAACATTTTAGAGGCAACCAATGCAGATCTGCCAAATCAGCCTCCAAATATGTGTCTGCAAGAAAATGGCAAGAATAGTTAAGAATCTTGGGGTTCCTCCCAGCAAGAATTTATCTATCATCTCTCATTCTTGGTTCTCGTTTACTAACATGCTCACCACTCTCATGCCAAACCATCTCCAACCCCAGCAT
Organism: Acinonyx jubatus; assembly: GCF_027475565.1. Classification (NCBI taxonomy): domain Eukaryota; kingdom Metazoa; phylum Chordata; class Mammalia; order Carnivora; family Felidae; genus Acinonyx; species Acinonyx jubatus. Next base: position 8,638 of record NW_026464025.1, read on the forward strand.
AAGGCAACAGTTGCCAGTGTTTCTGCTGCCCTCTCTTCTGGAAGTCCTCCATCCCTCCAGTGCTTCCTTATATGCCACCGGGTCCTTCTGCCTGTTTGTCTGAACCACTAGATTTCCTCACTGCAGAAAAACACAGATTGGGGCTTTAGATGCTGGGTTGTCCTGGATGGAGAAGTTCTTTCCCATTTTTGGGAAGTCTTTCTTCAATCACTCTATATCCTAAATAATAAGCAACTAAACCCTCTGGTATCTGCACTTTCCCCATGCCCCACTCATTTCTTCAGTTAATTGCCAGTAAGAATTACAATCTAAACAATGCTAGTCATAATTTAGCAAACTCAGTACACTCATTAATATGACTCTGTATTATATAAACTGCTCTGGAAAGCATGAATGAAAAGCCTTTAACTCCTTGTTTCAGTATTTTCAGGTCTGGGAAGCTAATCTATAAAAATAATCCATGGTTAAATTACAGTATACCCAAAGTAGTCATTAAAAGCAGACAACATAGCAACATGGAAAACTTTGACTCCAAAAAAAAAAAAAAAAAAGGAGGGGGGCGCCTGGGTGACTCAGTCAGTTGATCACTCCACTCTTGATTTCGGCTCAGGTCATGATCGCAGGGTTGCGGGGCAGCTGAGAGCTGAGTGTGTGTGTGGAGCCTGCTTGAGATTCTTTCTCTCTCTCCCCCTCTACCCCACCCCCACCCACCGCAAACACACTGGTGATCTCCCTCTCAAATAAAAAAAAATATATATATATATATATAAATATATATATAAGTATATATGTATATATACATATATATATTTATATTTATTTTTTTTTTAAGGCTGGAAAGAAGTACCTTACAATTGCTGTAAATTGCTGGTACATTTGCATGATGGGGCCCTTGCAGCAGTAACATTTCCATCCAATAGGAGTTATACTTGTGATTCCTTATATGGTTTGATTTTTGCAGTAGGAGAAGAGAACAGGATCAGGCTAAATCTCCCCATCCCCAAAGGACTCCATAAAGCCTTTGTCAAATGACTACACACATATTCACAAACTTTTCCTGTCAAAAATTCTCAGAGTCTTGAATCCCAAGTCATTAAGCACCTATTTACAGGTCCTATACAGTGGATTTCTCATACTTACTCATAATAACCCTCTGAGGAGGTATCACGGCTTTACTTTTGCATATGAAGAAACAGCTACTGTGACATATTGAGTCACTATCCAAGGTCATACTTGGGGTGTAGGAGCCAAGAGTCAAATATCCGGTCTTCTGACTGCTTGTTCATTGTTTTGTTTTTCTAGATCCGTAAACCCACGCTAAATGGCACATTTAATACCATGCCCAGAAATCAAGTTTCTGTCATGTCAAATTGGCGCCATCACAGTCATTCAATATTGGAGACCTTTCCTGTGTTCTATCACAGATCCCGGTAATAACAACTACCTTGCTTTACAAGTGTAAGCTACACGTTTTTAAAGCGCTTTCACTAAATCCTTAGATGCCCAAAGCTTTGCAAAACTGTAACAAAAAAGGAGAGGGCTGTCCCCCAAGGCCCGAGGGGGCTCCCATCTTTGTCAATGAGCCGTATGGGCTCTTTCGCGGGGCCACGTAGGAAATCGCGAACATCCTAGATAGGAGTCGTGGCGGTGGCCGCGCCCGGAGTCGGGGTCACCGAGAACCCTGCTCCGCAGGCCAGGAGTCTTCGCAACCCATCTGCTCCCCCAGACCTCACCTTAAGAGTCTCGTAGGCGGTCGCCACCAACAGGAAGGCCTCTTCGGCGCTCTGCGGCGTCAGTCCCGGGCCCTCATCGCCAGGCTCAGGCCGGTAGCGGTCGGGGTGGTAGCGCCGGGCCAGCTGGCGGTAGGCCCGCGCTATCTCCGCCTTGCCTGCCGTGCGGCTCACGCCCAGCACCTCGTAGCAGTCGCGCGTGCCGCAGTAGAGCCCCTCCACCAGGGCCCCCGCGGGCCGCACCAGCAGCAGCACCAGCAGCAGGGGCGGCAGCAACACCAACCAGCGCCGGCCGGCAGCCCCGGCTCCCCGGCGCGGAGCGAGCGGCGCCGCCATCCCGGCCTCGTCCGCTGCTCCACCACCCCAGCACCTCTGCCGCACACCGCCGTGCGCCGGGCCCCGCCTCCCCGACCTAACTCCACATCAGCAGGCGCCGCCTCCGCGCAGGCGCACTGGGCACTGCTGCGACAAGCACTTGTTTCGCGACCGTTGCTAGGGGAGAAGGACGCCTCATCCGCCGGGCCGCTTCCGGTATGCAGCTGACCTCTTTCCTAGCCTCAGCTGCTGGAGGATTTGTTGTTAGACTTAAAGGATGTCTCAGTGTCGCACGTAACCAGTGTGCGCAAAGTGCTTTACGTAACGTCCACGGTACCCTTCACACGCGATCTTTTGTACAGCCTTACTTCACCTGCGTCAGTTGGTAGTCTGGCTCTCTTACCGTCTGGTTATCGCCGTGAAGATGTGTGCACAGGGTTTTAAAGCGAGTCCCGAGCCCCAGACGCCTTCCTTTAGTCCCGTGCTGTCTTTCCCAAAGGAAGATGAACTTAGAGATTCTAGTCACTCTCTGCCTGCTGGGGACCCTTAAAGGGTTTCTCAGCCTCCACACTGGTAACATTTTGGACAAGATAATTATTTGCCAAGTAAAGGGCTGGCCTATGCATTGTAAAATGGTTAGCAGCCCTGACCTCTACACGCTAGTAGTACCACCTATCTGAGCGTGACAGTCAAAAATGTTTCCAGATATTGCCAAATGTGTTCTGGGTGTAGAAAAACAATACAGGCGGCTCACTTAAATTTGAATCTCTGACACAACAAATAATTTCTTAGTGTAATTGTATCCCAAATATTTCATGGGACTATACAACAATATGAAGAACTTTGCCTCAAAAAATGTGTTTCTATCATTCGCTTAGTACATATTTATTGAGTCTCGAATAGGAGCTAGGCACTGTTGGAGGCTCTGGGGACATAGTGGTGAGTAAGGTAGACAAAAGTTCTTGATCTCAGGGAACATATATTCTGGTGGAGGATGACAGACAATAAACAAGAAAATAAGTAAACTTTAAGATATAATAATTTCCTTTAAGAAAATGAAACAAAGAAAAGATACACATATATGTATGATATATAGCATACATACATAGAAGAGAGAGAGAGAATTAATGAAACACATAGGAAAGTCACCTAAGCTGAAATTATTAGAGCCAGGGTCAATTGTTAGGGTCAATTCCAGGACATCTAAACTGACTTCGAAGGACAAATAGAGGATGACTTGAGGAATGGGAGTTAAGGAGTTTTGGGATAAGGGAGTTGTGAAGGAAGTACCAAGAAGGGGAAAGAGGCAGGCAAGAAGAGAACATGAAGCTTTTCAAGAAATAAAATATAGTCGATAGGACTGGGATGGGAATGAGGAGTGAAGGGGATGAAACCAGAAGCAGCCAGATTGTGAGGGGACATTTTATTCCATGTCGAAGAGGTTACTTTTTATCCTAAGAGCAATGGAGAGCCAGAGTGGAATTTTAAGTAGTAAAATGACACCTTCAAATTTGCACTTCAGAAAAATTACTTTGCTGAGAAAATAAGTTGGGAGATGTCAGGACGACCATTATGAGACAGTTTTAAGAGTCCAAGTAAGAGATGCTACAGGCTCATTTCAAGGTAGTACACTGAGAATAGAGAAAGCATAGTGAAAAGTTGAGGCACTTTCGTGAAACAAAATGGGCAGTTTAGGATCATTGGCTCTGGAGAAGCTAAGGAGAGGAATAAGTCATGGTAATGCCCACATTTCTGGATTGGACAGCCAGGTGCCATCTCTAAAATAAGGAACACAGAAGGAAAGTGGGTTTATGGTGTAAGATGATGCATCCATTTGGGACATACTGTGTTTGAAATTCCATCCATGTCCACATCAGAGCATGGCACGTCCATATTTGAAACATTTGATGATTCTCATTGAAACTCACATCCCATGAGGCTCTCAGATATGCAGATTTCCCAGTCCACTTCCTCCATGCAAGCTCTTCTTATAGAAGCTCATTGCTACCTGTTCAGGCTCTCCTTCCCAACTGGAAGAACTTGCTGTTCTACCTTGAGTTAAAGGAAATTTTCTACATTACAAATGTGATAGTGTTACTCTCACTCGAATTTGCCCTCAGATTAGAGTTCAAATACTTTAGCAGGCTCTCAAGATTTATCTAGGGCCTCATACACTCTGCTTTTGCTCACACTGGTCTGTCTGTGTAAAATATCATCCCTCCCCTGCTGCAGTCCCCTCCAACCCCCTATATCCTGCAGGACTTAGAGATAGTTCTCTTCTATTTGAACTCTCCCCTTGTTGTGTCATAGTCCCACAGCTGATTTGGAGCTTTGTACTCAAGATCAAACTAGCAGAGGGGAAGCTCGCTTCAGAGCAGACAGAACTGTGGTGGATATTAATTTAGTGCCTCTGAGTTGCAATCTCACAATTCCTTGCCCTGGGGAACAGGACTCTGCAGACTGCATTTCCCCCATGGCCACCTGACTGTTAAACTCTACCTACAGAGGGTGCTGGGGCACACTGCAAGGCTGAAAAAGAAAAAGAGCATTGCATTTTTTTTCTCAAACAGATCAATATGCAAAATTCCCTGTTCAGCACCATTTTCTTTGCCACCATGTTGGTGATGGCTCCTACTATGGGTTGATTCATGTCTCCCCCCAAAAGACATGTTCAAGTCCTAACCTCTTGTACCTGTGAATGTGAACTTTTTGTTGGAAATAGAGGCTTTGCAGATGTAATTAGTTAAAATAGAGTCATGTTGGAGGTGCCTGGGTGGCAGTTAAGTCAGTTAAGCATCTGACTCGACTTTGGTTCAGGTCATGATCTCATGGCCATGGGATGGAGTCCAGAGGCTGACTATGTGCTGATAACACAGAGCCTGCTTGGGATTCTCTCTCTCTCTCTCTCTCTCTCTCTCTCTCTCTCTCTCTGTCCCTCCACCTCACGTGCTTTCCCTGTCTCTCTTTAAATAAACTTTTTTTAAAAAATGAAAAAAAGAAAATGAAGTCATGCTGGATACAAGTGGGTTCTAATCCAACAACTCTTGTCCCCTTAATAAGAAAGCGGCCAGACACACAGGGAAAATGACCATGTGAAGACAGAGGCAGAGATTGGAGTTATGCTACCCCAACCCAGGGAATGCCAAGGATTGTCAGCAGCTGCCAGAAGCTAGGAGAGAGGCATGGAAAAGTTTGCTCTCAGAGGCCTCAGGAGGAACCAACTCTGCCAACAGCTTGATTTCAGAATTATAACCTCAAGAACTGTGAGAGAGTAAGGGTCTGTAGTTTTAAGCCAGCCAGCTCATGGTGATTTGTTACAGCAGTCCTAGGAAATGGATAAATCTCCAGTCAGGGTCTTAGTCACCACACAGGCGGCAGCTGTTAGCTTTCAGCAGTTTCTTCGCTGCAGCAGCAGGCAGCCTGCTTCGGTGATAACCACACTCTCTCCTCAGAGCCAAAGGAATTACAATAATATATAATAAATGCATGCTTAATGGATGATGAAAAGTTCTGGAACTAGATCATGGTGATGGCTGCACAAAATGGCTAAGATGGTAAATTTTATTAAAAAGAAATAGTAAATACGGGGTGCCTGGGTGGCTCAGCCAGTTAAGCAACCGACTTCAGCTCAGGTCATGATCTCATGTTTCGTGAGTTCAAGCCCCACATCAGGCTCTGTGCTGACAGCTCAGTAGGCCTGGAGTCTGCTTCAGATTCTGTCTCCCTCTGTTTCTGCTCCTCCCCCACTCACACTCTGTCTCTGTCTCTCTCTCAAAAATAAACATAAGAAAGAAAGAAAGAAAGAAAGAAAGAAAGAAAGAAAGAAAGAGTAAATGCAAAGGGTAACAGCTACCCCTGAGGCTAAGGGGAAAAGGAAACAAGGAACTCAGAAACTCAGAGGAGTGTCTTGCCCCACATCTGAGATTAATTCTTTTTATTGAGGTAAAATACACATAAAATTTACCATCTGGACCATTTTTAAAATGTACAGTTCAGGGGCACCTGGCTGGCTCAGTCGGAAGAGCGTGCGACTC
>NW_026464026.1:0-14631 GCF_027475565.1 Acinonyx jubatus
GGTGTGGAGATGATAAAGTAGGACACGTGCCAAACTGCCAGTCCCCGCGAAGCCGTTACTGGCCCTGCTGCAACATTGCAGGTGGCGGCCAGTGATCAGCCTGCTGAATGGAGGTCTCTCGCGGGGATCCCAGGGCTAGGATTGCAGACCAACCTGTATGTGTGTGGCTACGGCCGCCGCGGGTTTGGGGTCCTGAGCCCCTGACTGCATGTCCCCCGCTGGAGGGGTGATGCCGGGTCCGTGCGGCGGGTCTGTGGTGCGATGGGCCAGCTGCTTCTGCAATGACTGCCAGACAAACCTTGTCATGAGCCCTGCTTAGGCCTGAAAGATCAGCCGTGGCATGTTGGCGGGAGCTGGACTCCTCGGTGTTGCTGCCATGGTGAGCAGCTGAAAGCTCAAGGCACACGTTGGGTTTGTGTCAACTCGCTCACCACTCGTAGCCATGGAGCCAATCGCCTTGACATGGGAAATCATGTTCTTGGTGTGCCTGGCCCTTTGAAGAGGGTCGTCCTTCCAGGGTGTGGATGTCACGGGCCCTACCCTCCGTGGCTGGGGACCAGCATCGATGGCATCTGACCCGCTCAGATCCTTCCCCCTTGCGTCCGTTTGGGGCAGCTCTGTGCGGTGTCTCACGTGCTCTTGTCTCTTCACAGCTGCCCAGTCCCAGCCCACGACCACACCAGGTGAGTTCTGCTGCCTCTTGACTCCTGAGCATCTATCTCCTCTTGTAAGCCAGCCCTGGCCCCAAACTTTACATCTAAGGGGGACTCTGGAGCTTTTCTCTCTCCTGGGCCTTCCTTGGTCCCTCTCAGTTATGTAGACACTTCCAGTTGAGCCCACAACACACGGACTGTCCTTACCGGCTCAGTGAAATAAGAGTCCTCTGGGTACACCGTCCTCACTAAGACTTTAGGTGACAGACAAGGCAGTCTCGGGAACATTTCTGCTGGATTGCATTGCCTGGACCAAACGCTCCATGTGTTGGGAGAATAGAGACGTTTTCACGTCCTACTTCCCATGTGGAGCCTACGTGATGCGTTTCCCAACAACAGGGTCGTGACAGCACGGCAGTTAGCCTTGCACAGGGCACCACCTTGTTGCCGTTGTGGTGGACATTCGACGGTGGGATTTTGGCTCTTGGCAGCCTCTTGGCAGAGATCCCTTTCTCCTCTATCTGGCAGAACTCCTCAGATATCACCACCATTGGTCCCACCTAATAGTCACTTGAGCCAACCTTGATTGACTCCACCTCTTTTCTAATTCTACTTTTTGTTTCTGTCTCTCTCTCTGTGTCTCCAGATTGGTGGTATACAAGTCCTTCCTACGGTAAGCATCCTTGATTTCCTGCCGAAATATTATCATCAACACCATAACCGACTGGCGTGGGTGAAATTCCTAAATGTGGGTCCGGCTTCCGCCCTAACCAGCCTATTCAGTGTGGGGCGTTCTGTTTCCCCATAAGAATTATGATTTCCTGCCACCTACCGGTTGTGGGACCTACTAGTCAGGAAGCCTTTGTTCACAAGTGACAGGAACCCAGCTCCACCTGTCTTATGCTAGGAGAGCATATGCCATATGCCAATGTCCATAATGAGGACATTAGTGGTGAGTGGGTCTAGCTTCAGGAACAACGGGATGTACAAGTCCCAGGACCGGCTGCTCACAGTGTTTGTCTTAGCACCATTTTCTCTTATGTGCTCGGACTCATAATGGTTGTGCTTTGTGCACATGAGGGGCCGATGCCAGCGCCAGGTCCCCGTGCCACCAGGAGAAGGACGCTGTTTGTCACCCATTCTCTGGCTGACATGTCCTGGGAGGCCTCTGATACCTGCTTGGGAAGAGATGAGTCACCGGAACCAAGTGCATGGGCTCTGATTCCCGGGTCAGGGTCCCCATGGCCACCGTCCTATTCCTCAGGAGACAGGGACAAGATGTGATACTAGGGCCTCCTTGACCCTCATGGACAGGGGTCTTGGCCACTTGACTTCATGGGTCCGATGGTGTCTGTACCTACAATCAAGGCAAGCGGATTCTGACCGAAAGAGGCTCTTCCCTGTCAGAGCTTTGTTCTGTCCCAAGTGCTCTCTGCTGAATGCTGCCCACATTTGCCCAGTCCAGGCACAGAAGCTTGCCTCTGCCAGGGGTGTCAGGCCATGTCGTGCTCTACTCTGGAGCTTGTCTCCGGTTTCGGGTCCAGTTCTGTGCTGACAGTGCAGTGTCCGTGGGGCAACTGAGAGGGCCTGGATTGCCCCTAGAGCCTGGTAGCTCGTCTTCCGTAGGGACCGTAGGGGTGTCTGCTCCTGCTTCTTTCAGTCCTACGGTAGGACGGGGATGATGGTCTGTGTGAGTCAGGACTGAAGCAAATGGCCAAATAGTGCTTGCTTTTCTGTCTTTGGGTCTCTGGGCATTACCGCTACCCCACAATTCCCCAGCCTAAGGTCTAGAGTCCGGAGTTTTTAGGATAGTCAGAGCGGTGCCACCATCACAGTATCTACTTCCAGAATTGTTCATGCCCCTGATGAAGATTCCGTGCCGTTACCATTCACACCCAATCCCATTTCTGTCTGGTCATCACCTGTCTGCCTTCTATCAATATGGATTTATTTACTCTGGCATTTTCGTATGAATGGATTCGGTGCGTATGTGGCCCTTTGTGGCTGGCTTCTTTCAATGGCAGGCTCTCTCAAGGTTCACCATGATGGCACACGTACACAGTGGCCCCATGAATCCCTAGCCTTTTTTTTTTTTTTTAAACCATTCATCGGTTGAAGGCCATGTGGATTAATTTAATCTTTGACTCATTTGAATAGCCTTTCCATGACTGCTGTGTACAAGTTTGATATTTGAACAGCTGTTTACAGATCTCCTGGGTATATACCTAGGGGTGGAATGTGTGGGTCAAGTGATGACGTTATGTTTCTTTCTTGTGGAAGCACTGAACTGTTTGCCACAGTAGCCACACCAATGTAGGGTGCCATTAGCAGTGTCTGGAAGTTGTGCTTTCTCTACATCCTCAACGACACGACTTCTTCTGTCACTTTCATTGTAGTCATCTGTCTGTGGCTAGGATTTGCCTTTTCCTAACGGCTGCGGAAGCGGTCGTCTTCCCATGGGTTTGTTGCATGTGTCCATCTTCCTTGGAGACCAGAGCTCTCATTGAACGCATGCCTGGAAGAATGAGAACCAGACAATGGTCATGCCCCAGCCCAGCTCACAGGGTGCATAGGGCTGGGTCCAGGTGAGCCCGATCACTCACGAGGTGTGCTGTCGTGCTGAACCTGGCAAATGACCTTCCTGCCGGCAGACCTAATGCTGCCATGTTGTGTTTCTTTTCTGCCACCCACAGGTCCGGGCTGCTGTAGGTGTGCACAGCTCAGAGTCAGTGATCGTTAGTCCTGCCCACTGGTAGGATATTCAGAGGGCTCACGGACTGTTTCAGATTGAGTCCAAGCTCGGGGCTTAAGAGCGACACGAGTCAGCGGTCAGCATAAAGGAACCTTCACAAGAACCCTCAGGCCCAGTAGTAGGGCGCACGACATAGGACGTTCAGGGGAAGGTGGAGTCTGCAAGCACTAGGTCTAGGACAGTTTCTTGATGGTGGCTGGGTAGGAACTCTGGGCTTGATGTAGGTGCTTGGGTTGGTCATCGAGGTAGGGAGGCAGGCGGCTGGCTTTCACCCTTCGCCCCTGCTTCCCATGACCAGTCAGCAATCCCAATGCTGACATTGTGGGCCGCCAAACCGTGCACATGCGTAAAACTCATGACCCTGAGGTCATGAGGTATCTGAATAGCCCCTCAATGATGAAAAATGGTGAGCAAGCTTCAGAGAGTCCTGTGCTGGGCAACCTTAACCTGCATGCAGAAGTCATGGTCCCTGAAGTAATTCTTGTCCACTGAGACCCTGGGGCTTTTCCTCCAGGGAGGAAGAGAAAGATAATTTTTGTGTCTCCTGCTAGGGAACGAAACAGGTTTGTCCCTGAGGCTGGTGAATGGAGGTGCCCAGTGTCAGGGCCGCGTGGAGGTCCTGTACCAAGGCTCCTGGGGCACCGTGTGTGACGACGACTGGGACACCAATGACGCTGACGTGGTGTGCAGGCAGCTGGGCTGTGGCTGGGCCATGTCAGCCCCGGGAAGTGCCCGCTTTGGCGAGGGCTCAGGGCCCATTGTCCTGGACAACGTGCGCTGCTCCGGGCAAGAGTCCTACCTGTGGCGCTGCCCCCACAACGGCTGGAACTCGCACAACTGTCGCCATGGGGAGGATGCCAGTGTCATCTGTTCAGGTGGGAAACAAATATTCCTGGCTCTCTCTTGAAGTGGTCTTTGATGGGAACAAACACACTGCATACTACAAGGCCCACATCCAACCCTCTCTGAGATATCCTGTGCCTCCTAAGGTTTCCTGGAGATAGCAGGCAACTGATATACAATAAGAAAGAAAGGGTAGAGTATGTTCTCCTCCCCTATTAGGCTAACAGAGAAGGACCAATATGACTTTGCAGCAACAATGGCATGGTGGGTGAAAGGAACCATCCACTATTCAGTGGACAGAAAAATTGAGCCATTATTCCTTCTCAGTGGAATTATTACTCAGTACACCACCAATTTCCCAGGACTATCTTTCTCAAGGCACACATCTTGTGTGTGGTTGGAAAACGAACCACCTTCACCCCTTTGTGGTCAAATTATGTTGGGTCATCAGTGAGGCAAACTCAGAGAACAGGATTGCGGTCCAAACTGTGCATTTGGGCAGGCAGTGAATAGCAGTTGGAAGTGGGGAAGGTGCAGGGAATGGCCGCTCAGTAGTACATAGAATGCTGAAGAACCACATATGACTAAGGGACCTGAGCTTCACCCCTGCAGAAAGCCCAAGAGACCTTGTAAAGATTGAGAGCATTGCACCTGGGCTGGTGGAATTGGAGTCTTCCTAGAATAACTGCCCAGACTCATTCTTGCTGTTCCCATGCTGAATGAACACAATGATATGGCAGCCTGTTGCAGGCAGGGTGGTGGCATTCTGCTTGCTGGAAAGTCAGCCCTCAGACCTAGCAAGGCAGGCAATGGCAATGGGACATAGGGTGGGGCTCCCAGAGGATGGAGAGATTCATGGAGGGCCCTGGCTCTGTCTAACTGAGGGCACGTGAAGTCATCAGCTCTGTATGCATAGTCTCATAATCTTCCAGCTTGATCCACTTGGGGCACCGGTCGCTTTGTGTCTAACCTCAAGTTTCTTTCTCACAGCTACTCACACCCAGTCCACAAGCCAGCCAGGTGAGTCCTTATGACCGTACTTGGAATGTTCCTTTTCTTCACCACCCCCCCAATGCCTCTTCTACCCATTCTGGGAGAACCACTGTTCTTCAGAGAACCTATGTACACGCTTTGTCCCCCACCCCCATCATAGAGTCCCCAACAGGTGGTTCTTAACCAGACCTGGGATTCTAAAGTCCCATCTGTCTATCAATCCATGATGTTTCATCCAGTCCTTTCAGGCTGTCCCAGGAGACAGCTGCCTGCAGGTTCAGGGAACTGGCCCTGCGTTACATGAATTTCAGCTGTAAGGCAATCTTGGCTGATATGATGAGTGGGAGAGTGGACACGGATGACGATTAACCTCCTCTGAAGGGACAGCAGGCTGGATTCTCTTCATCACTCACTGCTTTCAGCAACCTCGATTCATCAGGGTCACATGTATATCCAAAGTGACAGGGACAGTGTCCAGGGGATAGGAGTGTAATAACTGGTGGCAAGTTTCGGGTACCAAGATACCTGACTGGTTTCAAGTCAACCCACCACGCTCCTGACTCTTTTTGCCCAAGCTTCAGAGTGTGGGAAACTGCTCAGACTACATGCCTCAGAGCAGGGAGGTGGCAAAGGCTTTGTAAGGGAGAAAAGAACATGCTAGGCTTAGAGACTGATGTGGACGGACCAGGTTGTGCTCTTGCATGGCCTTGATCCCAAGAGAGCTGGCTGAGCAGGAGGCTTGTGTATCACAAATAGAAGCAAGGTGGCAGGCTGCAATGTGCATTGTCAGCTGCCTGCCAAAAACTATTTTAAAAGACTGCTTTCCATGATGTCTAACTCTGGCCTTTCCCTTTGTCATCACTTCCAGGCACCTGGCTCCCCAACTCCACACCTGTAACACCAAATACAGGTAAATGATCCCCTTGACTCATTCTTCTTCTAGATAAAGTTTGGGTTTGGAAGTGACAGGAGGAGTCGCAGGGTGTGCCCTTCATTATTTTTGTCCCTGAGTGTGTGTGTTTGGTGGTAGAAAGAGGTGTCTCTCACACCCTAGGTCTGATCTTAGGGGGCTGGCCACCTGAATCAGGGGAATCATGGGATGAAGTTCAGTGAAGAGTCTCCAGCAGGGAGTTAATGTAATACTTAGAGCCCTCACAAGTCCTGCTGTGACCTTGCTCATGGCTCCCACGCTATGGAGTGGGGCCTCAGGAAGAGGGGGGCAACATGACGGTACTGCTCCTTTCGTGCCAAGTTGCCATCAAGTCCTGGGGCTTTTTCCAGAAAACATCAGGGCTCCTCAGAAGCCAAAAAGCTGCCCAACAGAGCAGTGGTCTTGGCTTGCAACCAGTAGTTATGGGGCTCGATCCTGAGCAGACCCAGTGGGGTTTGGGTTATCTTCCTACTCACCTCGATTGAATCATAAGGTGCTTCCCTGCATCAGAATATCCTAAGGCCTAGGATGTATAGGATGTTTCCACTATTTCCCTGTGAGGAAGATTAAACTCTAGGCATGTTCAAAGGTGAATGATGCCCAGGGCACTTTGGCCATGAGCAAGCCCCTGAGTCTGGAATATGCCTTAAACCTATGACCAGAAGAGAGACATGGACAGTGGGTTTTGTTCTTTGTCTTGCTAGGGAGTGACGCAGGTTTGGCCTTGAGGCTGGTGAATGGAGGTGACCGGTGTCAGGGCCGCGTGGAGGTCCTGTACCGAGGCTCCTGGGGCACCGTGTGTGACGACGACTGGGACACCAATGACGCCAACGTGGTGTGCAGGCAACTGGGCTGTGGCTGGGCCGTGTCGGCCCCGGGAAGTGCCCGCTTTGGTCAGGGCTCAGGGCCCATTGTCCTGGACAACGTGCGCTGCTCCGGGCATGAGTCCGACCTGTGGCGCTGCCCCCACAACGGCTGGAACTCGCACAACTGTGGCCATAGTGAGGACGCCAGTGTCATCTGCTCAGGTGAGCCTCTCATCATTCGGTGTTTGTCTTTTGGGGGTAGGGGTAGGGAAGAGAGACCTCACATTCTGATCAGCTCCTTGGAAGCTACTTATACCATCCTTGTCTTCCTCAAGTCTCCTGAACTCTCCACTGGAATCAGTATTAGCTTTTTCAGGCTGCCAGGTGTGGAGATGGTAAATTAGGAGAAGAACCAAACTGCAAGTCTCCATGAAACAATTACGGGCCTCCTGCAACGCTGCATCAGGCAGCAAAAGATCCTCCTGCAAAATGGAGGACTCTCATGGGGATCCCGGCTAGGATTACAGAGTTTGTATGTGTGTGCCTATGCTGGCCCTGGGCTTGGGGTCCTGAGTCCCTGACTGCATCTCCCACCCGAGAAATGTGATGCCTGGTCCGTGCACTGGATTGTGCTGCGAAGGACAGCTGCTTTTGCAATTCCTGCCAGGCAAAGCTTGTCATGACTCCTGCTTAGGCCTGAAAGATCAGCCATTGCCTTTGGTGGAAGCTGGGCTCCTTGCACTTGCCTCTGCAGCAGGCTGCCAAAAGCTCTACAGAGATGATCTTTTTTGCTTCAATATGGTCATAACATGTAGACATGAAGCTAATCACCTTACTGTTGGATATAATATTTGTGGTCTTCCTGGTCTTTTTACAAGGAGCATCCTTCCGGGGTGTGGGTGGATTGTGCCCTGCTCTTCATGGCAGGGGACAAGCTTCAAAGGTTGTGACCTCCTCAGGTCCTCTACCTTTGTGTCCAGTCATATCAGTTCTGTGCACTGTGTCTCATGTACTTTTGTTTTCACAGCTGCCCAGTCTCAGCCGACGACCACACCAGGTGAGTTCTGCTGCCTCTTGTCTCCTGAGTATCTCAGTCAGGGTACTGCCTACCTGGGGATCCAGTCAGTAGTTTCAGTGGAGAACAGTGGACTGTGTCTGCCACCTGGGCCGTCCTTGACCATTCTCAGATATGTGGACACTTCCAGTCGAGCCCACAACACACGGACTGTCCTTACTGGCTCAGTGAAATAAGAGTCCTCTGGGTTCACCGTCTCCTAAGACTTTAGGTGACAGACAAGGCTGTCTCGGGAACATTTCTGCTGGATTGCATTGTCTGGACCAAACGCTCCATGTGTTGGGAGAATAGAGATGTTTTCACGTCCTACTCCCCCATGTGGAGCCTACGCGATGCGTTTCCCAACAACACGGTCACGAAAGCATGGCAGTTACCCTTGCACAGGGCACCACCTTGTTGCCGTTGTGCTGGACATTTGAAGGTGGGATTTTGGCTCTTGGCAGCCTCTCGGCAGAGACCCCTTTCTCCTCTAGCCGGCACTCAGATCCCATTATACTTGGTCCCACCTAATAGTCACTTGAGCCAACCTTGATTGACTCCCCCTCCGTTCTAATTCTACTTTTTTGTTTCTCTCTCTCTCTCTGTCTCTCCAGATTGGTGGTATACAAGTCCTTCCTACAGTAAGCATCCTTGATTTCCTGACGAAATATTATCATCAACACCATAACCAACTGGCGTGGGTGAAATTCCTAAATGTGGGATCAGCTTCCACCCTAACCACTGTATTCAGTGTGGGGCGTTCTGTTTCCCCACAAGAATTATGATTTCCTGCCACCTACCGGTTGTGGGACCTACTAGTCAGGAAGCCTTTGTTCACAAGTGACAGGAACCCAGCTCCACCTGTCTTATGCTAGGAGAGCATATGCCATATGCCAATGTCCATAATGAGGACATTAGTGGTGAGTGGGTCTAGCTTCAGGAACAACGGGATGTACAAGTCCCAGGACCGGCTGCTCACAGTGTTTGTCTTAGCACCGTTTTCTCTTATGTGCTCGGACTCATAATGGCTGTTCTTTGTGCACATGAGGGGCCGATGCCAGCGCCAGGTCTCCGTGCCACCAGGAGAAGGACTCTGTTTGTCACCCATTCTCTGGCTGACATGTCCTGGGAGGCCTCTGATACCTGCTTGGGAAGAGATGAGTCACCGGAACCAAGTGCATGGGCTCTGATTCCCGGGTCAGGGTCCCCATGGCCACCGTCCTATTCCTCAGGAGACAGGGACAAGATGTGATACTAGGGCCTCCTTGACCCTCATGGACAGGGGTCTTGGCCACTTGACTTCATGGGTCCGATGGTGTCTGTACCTACAATCAAGGCAAGCGGATTCTGACCGAAAGAGGCTCTTCCCTGTCAGAGCTTTGTTCTGTCCCAAGTGCTCTCTGCTGAATGCTGCCCACATTTGCCCAGTCCAGGCACAGAAGCTTGCCTCTGCCAGGGGTGTCAGGCCATGTCGTGCTCTACTCTGGAGCTTGTCTCCGGTTTCGGGTCCAGTTCTGTGCTGACAGTGCAGTGTCCGTGGGGCAACTGAGAGGGCCTGGATTGCCCCTAGAGCCTGGTAGCTCGTCTTCCGTAGGGACCGTAGGGGTGTCTGCTCCTGCTTCTTTCAGTCCTACGGTAGGACGGGGATGATGGTCTGTGTGAGTCAGGACTGAAGCAAATGGCCAAATAGTGCTTGCTTTTCTGTCTTTGGGTCTCTGGGCATTACCGCTACCCCACAATTCCCCAGCCTAAGGTCTAGAGTCCGGAGTTTTTAGGATAGTCAGAGCGGTGCCACCATCACAGTATCTACTTCCAGAATTGTTCATGCCCCTGATGAAGATTCCGTGCCGTTACCATTCACACCCAATCCCATTTCTGTCTGGTCATCACCTGTCTGCCTTCTATCAATATGGATTTATTTACTCTGGCATTTTCGTATGAATGGATTCGGTGCGTATGTGGCCCTTTGTGGCTGGCTTCTTTCAATGGCAGGCTCTCTCAAGGTTCACCATGATGGCACACGTACACAGTGGCCCCATGAATCCCTAGCCTTTTTTTTTTTTTTTAAACCATTCATCGGTTGAAGGCCATGTGGATTAATTTAATCTTTGACTCATTTGAATAGCCTTTCCATGACTGCTGTGTACAAGTTTGATATTTGAACAGCTGTTTACAGATCTCCTGGGTATATACCTAGGGGTGGAATGTGTGGGTCAAGTGATGACGTTATGTTTCTTTCTTGTGGAAGCACTGAACTGTTTGCCACAGTAGCCACACCAATGTAGGGTGCCATTAGCAGTGTCTGGAAGTTGTGCTTTCTCTACATCCTCAACGACACGACTTCTTCTGTCACTTTCATTGTAGTCATCTGTCTGTGGCTAGGATTTGCCTTTTCCTAACGGCTGCGGAAGCGGTCGTCTTCCCATGGGTTTGTTGCATGTGTCCATCTTCCTTGGAGACCAGAGCTCTCATTGAACGCATGCCTGGAAGAATGAGAACCAGACAATGGTCATGCCCCAGCCCAGCTCACAGGGTGCATAGGGCTGGGTCCAGGTGAGCCCGATCACTCACGAGGTGTGCTGTCGTGCTGAACCTGGCAAATGACCTTCCTGCCGGCAGACCTAATGCTGCCATGTTGTGTTTCTTTTCTGCCACCCACAGGTCCGGGCTGCTGTAGGTGTGCACAGCTCAGAGTCAGTGATCGTTAGTCCTGCCCACTGGTAGGATATTCAGAGGGTTCACGGACTGTTTCAGATTGAGTCCAAGCTCGGGGCTTAAGAGCGACACGAGTCAGCGGTCAGCATAAAGGAACCTTCACAAGAACCCTCAGGCCCAGTAGTAGGGCGCACGACATAGGACGTTCAGGGGAAGGTGGAGTCTGCAAGCACTAGGTCTAGGACAGTTTCTTGATGGTGGCTGGGTAGGAACTCTGGGCTTGATGTAGGTGCTT
The DNA here is from genome assembly GCF_027475565.1 of Acinonyx jubatus. Taxonomy (NCBI): domain Eukaryota; kingdom Metazoa; phylum Chordata; class Mammalia; order Carnivora; family Felidae; genus Acinonyx; species Acinonyx jubatus. Next base: position 10,983 of record NW_026464026.1, read on the forward strand.
GGGTTGGTCATCGAGGTAGGGAGGCAGGCGGCTGGCTTTCACCCTTCGCCCCTGCTTCCCATGACCAGTCAGCAATCCCAATGCTGACATTGTGGGCCGCCAAACCGTGCACATGCGTAAAACTCATGACCCTGAGGTCATGAGGTATCTGAATAGCCCCTCAATGATGAAAAATGGTGAGCAAGCTTCAGAGAGTCCTGTGCTGGGCAACCTTAACCTGCATGCAGAAGTCATGGTCCCTGAAGTAATTCTTGTCCACTGAGACCCTGGGGCTTTTCCTCCAGGGAGGAAGAGAAAGATAATTTTTGTGTCTCCTGCTAGGGAACGAAACAGGTTTGTCCCTGAGGCTGGTGAATGGAGGTGCCCAGTGTCAGGGCCGCGTGGAGGTCCTGTACCAAGGCTCCTGGGGCACCGTGTGTGACGACGACTGGGACACCAATGACGCTGACGTGGTGTGCAGGCAGCTGGGCTGTGGCCGCGCCATGTCGGCCCCGGGAAGTGCCCGCTTTGGCGAGGGCTCAGGGCCCATTGTCCTGGACAACGTGCGCTGCTCCGGGCAAGAGTCCTACCTGTGGCGCTGCCCCCACAACGGCTGGAACTCGCACAACTGTCGCCATGGGGAGGACGCCAGTGTCATCTGCTCAGGTGAACCTCAAAACTCTTGGTCCCCCTCTAATGGCAATTGCCAAGAACCAACATGCTCCTTTCTCCAAGGTCCCCTCCTGACCTCTCCTGGATATCTGTGTCTGTAGAGCTCTTGGGTGTAGCTGATCCCTGACGTGCCACAGTGGTGGGCCGCAGGGGCGGCTGCCCTCTCTCTGTGGACAGAAATTTCTTGGGATTATCAGTGATGCTGTGGGTGACAAGGTGCATTCACCATTCAGTGGGCAGGCAAAATGACCCCCTGCTTGTCAGCTGGATCATCTGTTCAGTCCACACCTGATTTCCTAGGGCCCTTTTCTCAAGGCGCACTTTTTGGGAATATGGTTGAAAGATGAGCCACCTTCACTCCTTTGTGGTCTTATGCTTCTGGGTCCTCCATGAAGCCAACCTAGAGAACAAGATTGCAGTCTAGAATGTGCATCTGGGGCAGCAGTGAATAGTAGTGGAGAAGGGGATGGATGTAGGGAATGGCTGGTGAGTGGTACATGGAACACTGATGAGCCATCTAGGACCCCGGGACCTGAGCTTGGCCCTCTGCAGAAAGCCTGTGAAGCCTTGTCAAGGCTGAGCACATAGCAACTGGGATGGGAGGATTGGGATCTTCCTAGCATAACGGTTCAACCCATTCTAGTTGTTTCCACGTGGCATGGATGCAGTGGTTCTGAGGGTGTTCGTGGGCCTGCTGGTAGCATTTCAACTGCCAGAAAGCCAGTCCTCAGGCCCAGCAAGGCCAGCAATGGCAGTGGGACATAGGGTGGGGCTCCCAGAGGACTGAGAGTTTCATGGAGGGCCCTTGCTGCGTCTGCCCGAGGACAGGTGGAGTCATCTGCTTGTGAGATTAGGCTGATTTCTTCAACCTTTGATCCAGTTGGAGCACCTGTGTGCTTTTGTGTCTGCCTTGAGGTTTTTTCTATTACAGCTGTTTACCACAATCTTCAGTTCGCCCGGGTGAGTCTCTGGTGATCCCGCTGGGAATGTCTCTTGTCATGATTCCCATTCTTCTTCTCACCACTCGGGGGGAAGCACCACTCTTGGTCGAAATTATGGGTATCCGGTGTTCCTGCTTGTCAGACACCACAGGGGTTCTTAAAGAGGCCTGGAGCTCTAAGAGGCCCGTCTGGCCATCAGCCCAGGAGGTTTCATGTAGTTGTTTCAGGCTGTCCCAGGAGACAGCTGCGTGCTGGTTCAGGGAACTGGCCTGTGTGTTTGGATTTCAGCTGTAATGCAATCTGGGCCGACACGTTGGGTGGAACAATGGACACGGATGACCACTGCCCTTCTCCCGAAGGGACCTCAGAGCATGCTGGATTCTCTCCATCACTCGCTGTTTGGAACGCCCTCAGATTCATCTGTGTCCCGTGCATGTCTCCAAAGCCAATGAACAGTGCCCTGCGGGTGGAGGTGTAACAAGTGATGGTGTGTTACAGGCACTAGGATATCTGACTCATTTCAGGTTGACCCAGCACCCCTCAGACATGCATACCTCAGGGTGGGTAGGATGCAAAGGCCCTCTGAGGGAGACAATGACATGCCAGGTTTGGAGATGGATGTGGACGGACCAGGTGGTCCTCCTGCAGAGCCTTCATCCCAACAGGGCTGGCCGAGCAGCAGGCCTGTGCAGCAAGGTGACATATGCAGGTGTCAGTGGTCAAGAGGCCCGCCACACACTCTTTTCCAAGACTCCTTCCCGAGATGTCTACCTCTCGCTCTTCCCTCTGTCACGACTTCTGGGCCTCCGGGCCCCCTGTCTACCCACCTATAAGACCAACAAGGAGTAATATTTGTATCCAAGTCCCTGGCTCACTCTCCTTCTACGTAAAGTTTGGTTATGGAAGTCACAGGAGGAGACTCAGGGTGTGTCTTTGCTCTCTTTGCCCCTCTGTGTGTGTTTGGTAGCAGAAAGAGGTGACTCTCAATTCCCAGGTCTGATGCTATGGGGCTGGCTTCCTGACACCAGTGGGATCGATGTTCAGTGCTGACCATTCTGCAGGAGGTTAATGTAATGCTTGGAGGTCTGTCCAATCTCCTGAGACCTCCCTCATGGCTCCCATGCCGTGGAGCGTAGCCTTGGGAAGAAGGGGGCCCATGTGCTAGTATTCCACCTTTTGTTGCCACGTTGAGGCCGGTCTGGGGCTCTGCCTGAACCCAGGCAGGACCCTACAGAAGCCAACAAGCTGCCCCACAGGGCAGTGGTCTCGGCCTGACAGCGATGGCTGGAAGATGCCCTCGTGAGCATGCCCAGTGTGGATGGGGGTTGTCTTCCTACTCACATGCATTGCATCATAGCGTCTTTTCCTGCATCGTGGCATTTTGGACAGGTCTGTCTAGGTGTCTCAGCTCTTAGGGTGCCTGGGCTGAAGATTAAGCTCTTGGCACGTTCGAAAGGGAACGATGTCCGTGGAAGACTGGCCGTGAGCAGGCTTTTGAGTCTGGACCAAGCCTTAATTAAGCCTTTGGCCAGAAGATAGACATGGACAGTGGGTTTTGTTCTTTGTCTTGCTAGGGAATGAGGCAGGTTTGTCCCTGAGGCTGGTGAATGGAGGTGACCGGTGTCAGGGCCGCGTGGAAGTCCTGTACCAAGGCTCCTGGGGCACCGTGTGTGACGACGACTGGGACATCAATGACGCCAACGTGGTGTGCAGGCAGCTGGGCTGTGGCTGGGCCGTGTCGGCCCCGGGAAGTGCCCGCTTTGGTCAGGGCTCAGGGTCCATTGTCCTGGACGACGTGCGCTGCTCCGGGCAAGAGTCCTACCTGTGGCGCTGCCCCCACAGCGGATGGACCTTACACAACTGTGGTCATGGGGAGGACGCCAGTGTCATCTGTTCAGGTGAGCCTCTTGTCGTTGGGAGTTTCTCTTGCTGTTGGGTACGGAAGAGAGACGTCATGTTCTGATCAGATCGTTGGAAGCTACCTATATAACATCCTTGTCTTCCTCACGTCTCCTCAACTCTCCTCCAGGGTCAGTGTCAGTTTTTGTCAGGCTGCC
>NW_026464027.1:0-14531 GCF_027475565.1 Acinonyx jubatus
GAGCGCAACCCGTCGTTTCCCAGGCCGGGCTGCCGCGACCCGAGAGGATTCCTGAGACCTCCCCGACCAGGGGCCAATCGACGTGTGGGGCCGTGGAAGCCAAAGACTGATCCTGATCGGCACGCTCCCTTGTGCCCTCAACTCAGCCCTTCGGGGAGACCACTGCCCTGTTGTGGGTTCGTAGCCTGTAGCCTCCTGGGACCTAACCCTAACCCTAACCCTACCCCGAACCGTACCCTCCAACGAAACCTAAGCCGGTCTCGAACCCTAACCCTCCACTTGAGCCGGCCCATCGCATGAGCCCTCGTTTCAGCCGTCAAGGTAGATCGCAAGGTCGGAGTCGCTTCGGCCCTGGCGACGTCCCTCGACCGAAATCTAACCCTAGCTAAGGCACTCACCCCATGGGGACCCAATCCCAAAACATGACAACGCCACGCGGTTGGGCTTCCCAAGCAGTGGAGGCTCACGCGGCATGGAACGTGGAAGCTGTGCATGTCGTTTCCGAGGCGCGGCTGCAACTGCCCGAGAGGATTCTGGAGGCCTCCCGGACAGGGTTCCTTGGACGTGTGTGGCCTTGGCAGCAAAGACTGATCCTGACCGGCAGCCTCGCTTGTGCCCTCAACTCAGCCCTTCGGGCAGACCACTGCCCTGCTGTGGGTTCGGCGCCTGGAGCCTCCTGGGACCTAACCCTAACCCTAACTCAACGTCACACCGGGACCCTCCATCGAAACCTAAGCCGGCCTCGATCCCTCCACGTACACTTGAGACGCCCCGTCGCATGAGCCCTGACTTCACCCCTTGAGGCAGATCAAGAGAGCGGAGTCGCTTCGTCCCTGGCGACGTCTCTGGACCGAACCCTAACCCTAGCTAAGGCGCTCTCCCCATGGGGACCCTATACGAAAATCAAACAACACGACGCGCCTGGGGTCCACAAGCAGAGCAGGCTCACTCGGCATGGAACCTGGAGCGCAACACGTCGTTTCCCAGGCCGGGCTGCAGCTACCCGAGTGGATTCCTGAGGCCTCCCCACCAGGGGCCATTCGACGTGTGTGGCCGTGGCGGCCAAAGACTGATCCCATGCGGCACCCTCACTTGTGCCCTCAACTCAGCCCTTCGGGGACACCCTGCCCTGCTGTGGGTTCGTAGCCTGGAGCCTCCTGGGACCTAACCCTAACCCTAACCCTACCCCAACCGTACCCTCCACCGAAACCTAAGCCGGTCTCGAACCCTAACCCTCCACTTGAGCCGCCCCGTCGCATGAGCCCTCATTTCAGCCGTCGAGGTAGATCGCAAGGCCGGAGTCGCTTCGGCCCTGGCGACGTCCCTGGACCGAACCCTAACCCTAGCTAAGGCCCTCTCCCCATGGGGACCCAATCATAAAACATGACAACGCGACGCGGTTGGGCTTCCCAAGCGGTGCCTACTCACGCTGCATGGAACGTGGAAGGTGAGCATGTCGTTTCCGAGGCGCGGCTGCAACTGCCCGAGAGGATTCTTGAGGCCCGCCGGACAGGGTTCCTTGCACGTGTGTGGCCTTGGCAGCAAAAGACTGATCCTGACCGGCAGCCTCGCTTGTGCCCTCAACTCAGCCCTTCGGGCAGACCACTGCCCTGCTGTGGGTTCGGCGCCTGGAGCCTCCTGGGACCTAACCCTAACCCTAACCCAACGTCACACCGGGACCCTCCATGGAAACCTCAGCTGGCCTCGTTCCCTCACGTACACTTGAGACGCCCCGTCCCATGAGCCCTCACTTCAACCCTTGAGGTAGATCACGAGACCGGAGTCTCTTCGTCCCTGGCGACGTCTCTGGAACGAACCCTAACCCTAGCTCAGGCGCTCTCCCCATGGGGACCTTCTACGAAAATCGGACTACACGACGCGCCTGGGGTCCACGAGGAGAGCAGACTCACTCGGCGTGGAACATAGAGCGCAACCCGTCGTTTCCCAGGCCGGGCTGCCGCGACCCGAGAGGATTCCTGAGACCTCCCCGACCAGGGGCCAATCGACGTGTGGGGCCGTGGAAGCCAAAGACTGATCCTGATCGGCACGCTCCCTTGTGCCCTCAACTCAGCCCTTCGGGGAGACCACTGCCCTGTTGTGGGTTCGTAGCCTGTAGCCTCCTGGGACCTAACCCTAACCCTAACCCTACCCCGAACCGTACCCTCCAACGAAACCTAAGCCGGTCTCGAACCCTAACCCTCCACTTGAGCCGGCCCATCGCATGAGGCCTCGTTTCAGCCGTCAAGGTAGATCGCAAGGTCGGAGTCGCTTCGGCCCTGGCGACGTCCCTCGACCGAAATCTAACCCTAGCTAAGGCACTCACCCCATGGGGACCCAATCCCAAAACATGACAACGCCACGCGGTTGGGCTTCCCAAGCAGTGGAGGCTCACGCGGCATGGAACGTGGAAGCTGTGCATGTCGTTTCCGAGGCGCGGCTGCAACTGCCCGAGAGGATTCTGGAGGCCTCCCGGACAGGGTCCCTTGGACGTGTGTGGCCTTGGCAGCAAAGACTGATCCTGACCGGCAGCCTCCCTTGTGCCCTCAACTCAGCCCTTCGGGGAGACCACTGCCCTGCTGTGGGTTCGGCGCCTGGAGCCTCCTGGCACCTAACCCTAACCCTAACCCTACCGCAACCGTACCCTCCACCGAAACCTAAGCCGGTCTCGAACCGTCACCCTCCACGTGAGCCGCCCCGTCGCATGAGCCCTCATGTCAGCCGTCGAGGTAGATCGCAAGGCCGGAGTGCTTCGGCCATGGCGACGTCCCTGGACCGAACCCTAACCCTAGGTAAGGCACTCTCCCCATGGGGACCCAATCCCAAAACATGACAACGCCACGCGCCTGGGCTTCCCAAGCGGTGCAGGCTCACGCGGCATGGAACCTGGAAGCTGAGCATGCCGTGTCCGAGGCGCGGCTGCAAGTGCCCGAGACGATTCTTGAGGCCCCCCGGACAGGGTTCCTTCGATGTGAGTGGCCTTGGCAGCCAAAGACTGATCCTGACCGGCAGCCTCGCTTGTGCCCTCAACTCAGCCCTTCGGGCAGACCACTGCCCTGCTGTGGGTTCGGCGCCTGGAGCCTCCTGGGACCTAACCCTAACCCTAACTCAACGTCACACCGGGACCCTCCATCGAAACCTAAGCCGGCCTCGATCCCTCCACGTACACTTGAGACGCCCCGTCGCATGAGCCCTGACTTCACCCCTTGAGGCAGATCAAGAGAGCGGAGTCGCTTCGTCCCTGGCGACGTCTCTGGACCGAACCCTAACCCTAGCTAAGGCGCTCTCCCCATGGGGACCCTATACGAAAATCAAACAACACGACGCGCCTGGGGTCCACAAGCAGAGCAGGCTCACTCGGCATGGAACCTGGAGCGCAACACGTCGTTTCCCAGGCCGGGCTGCAGCTACCCGAGTGGATTCCTGAGGCCTCCCCACCAGGGGCCATTCGACGTGTGTGGCCGTGGCGGCCAAAGACTGATCCCATGCGGCACCCTCACTTGTGCCCTCAACTCAGCCCTTCGGGGACACCCCTGCCCTGCTGTGGGTTCGTAGCCTGGAGCCTCCTGGGACCTAACCCTAACCCTAACCCTACCCCAACCGTACCCTCCACCGAAACCTAAGCCGGTCTCGAACCCTAACCCTCCACTTGAGCCGCCCCGTCGCATGAGCCCTCATTTCAGCCGTCGAGGTAGATCGCAAGGCCGGAGTCGCTTCGGCCCTGGCGACGTCCCTGGACCGAACCCTAACCCTAGCTAAGGCCCTCTCCCCATGGGGACCCAATCATAAAACATGACAACGCGACGCGGTTGGGCTTCCCAAGCGGTGCCTACTCACGCTGCATGGAACGTGGAAGGTGAGCATGTCGTTTCCGAGGCGCGGCTGCAACTGCCCGAGAGGATTCTTGAGGCCCGCCGGACAGGGTTCCTTGCACGTGTGTGGCCTTGGCAGCAAAAGACTGATCCTGACCGGCAGCCTCGCTTGTGCCCTCAACTCAGCCCTTCGGGCAGACCACTGCCCTGCTGTGGGTTCGGCGCCTGGAGCCTCCTGGGACCTAACCCTAACCCTAACCCAACGTCACACCGGGACCCTCCATGGAAACCTCAGCTGGCCTCGTTCCCTCACGTACACTTGAGACGCCCCGTCCCATGAGCCCTCACTTCAACCCTTGAGGTAGATCACGAGACCGGAGTCTCTTCGTCCCTGGCGACGTCTCTGGAACGAACCCTAACCCTAGCTCAGGCGCTCTCCCCATGGGGACCTTCTACGAAAATCGGACTACACGACGCGCCTGGGGTCCACGAGGAGAGCAGACTCACTCGGCATGGAACATAGAGCGCAACCCGTCGTTTCCCAGGCCGGGCTGCCGCGACCCGAGAGGATTCCTGAGACCTCCCCGACCAGGGGCCAATCGACGTGTGGGGCCGTGGAAGCCAAAGACTGATCCTGATCGGCACGCTCCCTTGTGCCCTCAACTCAGCCCTTCGGGGAGACCACTGCCCTGTTGTGGGTTCGTAGCCTGTAGCCTCCTGGGACCTAACCCTAACCCTAACCCTACCCCGAACCGTACCCTCCAACGAAACCTAAGCCGGTCTCGGACCCTAACCCTCCACTTGAGCTGGCCCATCGCATGAGGCCTCGTTTCAGCCGTCAAGGTAGATCGCAAGGTCGGAGTCGCTTCGGCCCTGGCGACGTCCCTCGACCGAAATCTAACCCTAGCTAAGGCACTCACCCCATGGGGACCCAATCCCAAAACATGACAACGCCACGCGGTTGGGCTTCCCAAGCAGCGGAGGCTCACGCGGCATGGAACGTGGAAGCTGTGCATGTCGTTTCCGAGGCGCGGCTGCAACTGCCCGAGAGGATTCTGGAGGCCTCCCGGACAGGGTCCCTTGGACGTGTGTGGCCTTGGCAGCAAAGACTGATCCTGACCGGCAGCCTCCCTTGTGCCCTCAACTCAGCCCTTCGGGGAGACCACTGCCCTGCTGTGGGTTCGGCGCCTGGAGCCTCCTGGCACCTAACCCTAACCCTAACCCTACCGCAACCGTACCCTCCACCGAAACCTAAGCCGGTCTCGAACCGTCACCCTCCACGTGAGCCGCCCCGTCGCATGAGCCCTCATGTCAGCCGTCGAGGTAGATCGCAAGGCCGGAGTGCTTCGGCCATGGCGACGTCCCTGGACCGAACCCTAACCCTAGGTAAGGCACTCTCCCCATGGGGACCCAATCCCAAAACATGACAACGCCACGCGCCTGGGCTTCCCAAGCGGTGCAGGCTCACGCGGCATGGAACCTGGAAGCTGAGCATGCCGTGTCCGAGGCGCGGCTGCAAGTGCCCGAGACGATTCTTGAGGCCCCCCGGACAGGGTTCCTTCGATGTGAGTGGCCTTGGCAGCCAAAGACTGATCCTGACCGGCAGCCTCGCTTGTGCCCTCAACTCAGCCCTTCGGGCAGACCACTGCCCTGCTGTGGGTTCGGCGCCTGGAGCCTCCTGGGACCTAACCCTAACCCTAACTCAACGTCACACCGGGACCCTCCATCGAAACCTAAGCCGGCCTCGATCCCTCCACGTACACTTGAGACGCCCCGTCGCATGAGCCCTGACTTCACCCCTTGAGGCAGATCAAGAGAGCGGAGTCGCTTCGTCCCTGGCGACGTCTCTGGACCGAACCCTAACCCTAGCTAAGGCGCTCTCCCCATGGGGACCCTATACGAAAATCAAACAACACGACGCGCCTGGGGTCCACAAGCAGAGCAGGCTCACTCGGCATGGAACCTGGAGCGCAACACGTCGTTTCCCAGGCCGGGCTGCAGCTACCCGAGTGGATTCCTGAGGCCTCCCCACCAGGGGCCATTCGACGTGTGTGGCCGTGGCGGCCAAAGACTGATCCCATGCGGCACCCTCACTTGTGCCCTCAACTCAGCCCTTCGGGGACACCCCTGCCCTGCTGTGGGTTCGTAGCCTGGAGCCTCCTGGGACCTAACCCTAACCCTAACCCTACCCCAACCGTACCCTCCACCGAAACCTAAGCCGGTCTCGAACCCTAACCCTCCACTTGAGCCGCCCCGTCGCATGAGCCCTCATTTCAGCCGTCGAGGTAGATCGCAAGGCCGGAGTCGCTTCGGCCCTGGCGACGTCCCTGGACCGAACCCTAACCCTAGCTAAGGCCCTCTCCCCATGGGGACCCAATCATAAAACATGACAACGCGACGCGGTTGGGCTTCCCAAGCGGTGCCTACTCACGCTGCATGGAACGTGGAAGGTGAGCATGTCGTTTCCGAGGCGCGGCTGCAACTGCCCGAGAGGATTCTTGAGGCCCGCCGGACAGGGTTCCTTGCACGTGTGTGGCCTTGGCAGCAAAAGACTGATCCTGACCGGCAGCCTCGCTTGTGCCCTCAACTCAGCCCTTCGGGCAGACCACTGCCCTGCTGTGGGTTCGGCGCCTGGAGCCTCCTGGGACCTAACCCTAACCCTAACCCAACGTCACACCGGGACCCTCCATGGAAACCTCAGCTGGCCTCGTTCCCTCACGTACACTTGAGACGCCCCGTCCCATGAGCCCTCACTTCAACCCTTGAGGTAGATCACGAGACCGGAGTCTCTTCGTCCCTGGCGACGTCTCTGGAACGAACCCTAACCCTAGCTCAGGCGCTCTCCCCATGGGGACCTTCTACGAAAATCGGACTACACGACGCGCCTGGGGTCCACGAGGAGAGCAGACTCACTCGGCATGGAACATAGAGCGCAACCCGTCGTTTCCCAGGCCGGGCTGCCGCGACCCGAGAGGATTCCTGAGACCTCCCCGACCAGGGGCCAATCGACGTGTGGGGCCGTGGAAGCCAAAGACTGATCCTGATCGGCACGCTCCCTTGTGCCCTCAACTCAGCCCTTCGGGGAGACCACTGCCCTGTTGTGGGTTCGTAGCCTGTAGCCTCCTGGGACCTAACCCTAACCCTAACCCTACCCCGAACCGTACCCTCCAACGAAACCTAAGCCGGTCTCGAACCCTAACCCTCCACTTGAGCTGGCCCATCGCATGAGGCCTCGTTTCAGCCGTCAAGGTAGATCGCAAGGTCGGAGTCGCTTCGGCCCTGGCGACGTCCCTCGACCGAAATCTAACCCTAGCTAAGGCACTCACCCCATGGGGACCCAATCCCAAAACATGACAACGCCACGCGGTTGGGCTTCCCAAGCAGTGGAGGCTCACGCGGCATGGAACGTGGAAGCTGTGCATGTCGTTTCCGAGGCGCGGCTGCAACTGCCCGAGAGGATTCTGGAGGCCTCCCGGACAGGGTCCCTTGGACGTGTGTGGCCTTGGCAGCAAAGACTGATCCTGACCGGCAGCCTCCCTTGTGCCCTCAACTCAGCCCTTCGGGGAGACCACTGCCCTGCTGTGGGTTCGGCGCCTGGAGCCTCCTGGCACCTAACCCTAACCCTAACCCTACCCCAACCGTACCCTCCACCGAAACCTAAGCCGGTCTCGAACCGTCACCCTCCACGTGAGCCGCCCCGTCGCATGAGCCCTCATGTCAGCCGTCGAGGTAGATCGCAAGGCCGGAGTGCTTCGGCCATGGCGACGTCCCTGGACCGAACCCTAACCCTAGGTAAGGCACTCTCCCCATGGGGACCCAATCCCAAAACATGACAACGCCACGCGCCTGGGCTTCCCAAGCGGTGCAGGCTCACGCGGCATGGAACCTGGAAGCTGAGCATGCCGTGTCCGAGGCGCGGCTGCAAGTGCCCGAGACGATTCTTGAGGCCCCCCGGACAGGGTTCCTTCGATGTGAGTGGCCTTGGCAGCCAAAGACTGATCCTGACCGGCAGCCTCGCTTGTGCCCTCAACTCAGCCCTTCGGGCAGACCACTGCCCTGCTGTGGGTTCGGCGCCTGGAGCCTCCTGGGACCTAACCCTAACCCTAACCCAACGTCACACCGGGACCCTCCATCGAAACCTCAGCTGGCCTCGTTCCCTCACGTACACTTGAGACGCCCCGTCCCATGAGCCCTCACTTCAACCCTTGAGGTAGATCACGAGACCGGAGTCTCTTCGTCCCTGGCGACGTCTCTGGAACGAACCCTAACCCTAGCTCAGGCGCTCTCCCCATGGGGACCTTCTACGAAAATCGGACTACACGACGCGCCTGGGGTCCACGAGGAGAGCAGACTCACTCGGCATGGAACATAGAGCGCAACCCGTCGTTTCCCAGGCCGGGCTGCCGCGACCCGAGAGGATTCCTGAGACCTCCCCGACCAGGGGCCAATCGACGTGTGGGGCCGTGGAAGCCAAAGACTGATCCTGATCGGCACGCTCCCTTGTGCCCTCAACTCAGCCCTTCGGGGAGACCACTGCCCTGTTGTGGGTTCGTAGCCTGTAGCCTCCTGGGACCTAACCCTAACCCTAACCCTACCCCGAACCGTACCCTCCAACGAAACCTAAGCCGGTCTCGGACCCTAACCCTCCACTTGAGCTGGCCCATCGCATGAGGCCTCGTTTCAGCCGTCAAGGTAGATCGCAAGGTCGGAGTCGCTTCGGCCCTGGCGACGTCCCTCGACCGAAATCTAACCCTAGCTAAGGCACTCACCCCATGGGGACCCAATCCCAAAACATGACAACGCCACGCGGTTGGGCTTCCCAAGCAGTGGAGGCTCACGCGGCATGGAACGTGGAAGCTGTGCATGTCGTTTCCGAGGCGCGGCTGCAACTGCCCGAGAGGATTCTGGAGGCCTCCCGGACAGGGTCCCTTGGACGTGTGTGGCCTTGGCAGCAAAGACTGATCCTGACCGGCAGCCTCCCTTGTGCCCTCAACTCAGCCCTTCGGGGAGACCACTGCCCTGCTGTGGGTTCGGCGCCTGGAGCCTCCTGGCACCTAACCCTAACCCTAACCCTACCCCAACCGTACCCTCCACCGAAACCTAAGCCGGTCTCGAACCGTCACCCTCCACGTGAGCCGCCCCGTCGCATGAGCCCTCATGTCAGCCGTCGAGGTAGATCGCAAGGCCGGAGTGCTTCGGCCATGGCGACGTCCCTGGACCGAACCCTAACCCTAGGTAAGGCACTCTCCCCATGGGGACCCAATCCCAAAACATGACAACGCCACGCGCCTGGGCTTCCCAAGCGGTGCAGGCTCACGCGGCATGGAACCTGGAAGCTGAGCATGCCGTGTCCGAGGCGCGGCTGCAAGTGCCCGAGACGATTCTTGAGGCCCCCCGGACAGGGTTCCTTCGATGTGAGTGGCCTTGGCAGCCAAAGACTGATCCTGACCGGCAGCCTCGCTTGTGCCCTCAACTCGGCCCTTCGGGCAGACCACTGCCCTGCTGTGGGTTCGGCGCCTGGAGCCTCCTGGGACCTAACCCTAACCCTAACTCAACGTCACACCGGGACCCTCCATCGAAACCTAAGCCGGCCTCGATCCCTCCACGTACACTTGAGACGCCCCGTCGCATGAGCCCTGACTTCACCCCTTGAGGCAGATCAAGAGAGCGGAGTCGCTTCGTCCCTGGCGACGTCTCTGGACCGAACCCTAACCCTAGCTAAGGCGCTCTCCCCATGGGGACCCTATACGAAAATCAAACAACACGACGCGCCTGGGGTCCACAAGCAGAGCAGGCTCACTCGGCATGGAACCTGGAGCGCAACACGTCGTTTCCCAGGCCGGGCTGCAGCTACCCGAGTGGATTCCTGAGGCCTCCCCACCAGGGGCCATTCGACGTGTGTGGCCGTGGCGGCCAAAGACTGATCCCATGCGGCACCCTCACTTGTGCCCTCAACTCAGCCCTTCGGGGACACCCCTGCCCTGCTGTGGGTTCGTAGCCTGGAGCCTCCTGGGACCTAACCCTAACCCTAACCCTACCCCAACCGTACCCTCCACCGAAACCTAAGCCGGTCTCGAACCCTAACCCTCCACTTGAGCCGCCCCGTCGCATGAGCCCTCATTTCAGCCGTCGAGGTAGATCGCAAGGCCGGAGTCGCTTCGGCCCTGGCGACGTCCCTGGACCGAACCCTAACCCTAGCTAAGGCCCTCTCCCCATGGGGACCCAATCATAAAACATGACAACGCGACGCGGTTGGGCTTCCCAAGCGGTGCCTACTCACGCTGCATGGAACGTGGAAGGTGAGCATGTCGTTTCCGAGGCGCGGCTGCAACTGCCCGAGAGGATTCTTGAGGCCCGCCGGACAGGGTTCCTTGCACGTGTGTGGCCTTGGCAGCAAAAGACTGATCCTGACCGGCAGCCTCGCTTGTGCCCTCAACTCAGCCCTTCGGGCAGACCACTGCCCTGCTGTGGGTTCGGCGCCTGGAGCCTCCTGGGACCTAACCCTAACCCTAACCCAACGTCACACCGGGACCCTCCATGGAAACCTCAGCTGGCCTCGTTCCCTCACGTACACTTGAGACGCCCCGTCCCATGAGCCCTCACTTCAACCCTTGAGGTAGATCACGAGACCGGAGTCTCTTCGTCCCTGGCGACGTCTCTGGAACGAACCCTAACCCTAGCTCAGGCGCTCTCCCCATGGGGACCTTCTACGAAAATCGGACTACACGACGCGCCTGGGGTCCACGAGGAGAGCAGACTCACTCGGCGTGGAACATAGAGCGCAACCCGTCGTTTCCCAGGCCGGGCTGCCGCGACCCGAGAGGATTCCTGAGACCTCCCCGACCAGGGGCCAATCGACGTGTGGGGCCGTGGAAGCCAAAGACTGATCCTGATCGGCACGCTCCCTTGTGCCCTCAACTCAGCCCTTCGGGGAGACCACTGCCCTGTTGTGGGTTCGTAGCCTGTAGCCTCCTGGGACCTAACCCTAACCCTAACCCTACCCCGAACCGTACCCTCCAACGAAACCTAAGCCGGTCTCGGACCCTAACCCTCCACTTGAGCTGGCCCATCGCATGAGGCCTCGTTTCAGCCGTCAAGGTAGATCGCAAGGTCGGAGTCGCTTCGGCCCTGGCGACGTCCCTCGACCGAAATCTAACCCTAGCTAAGGCACTCACCCCATGGGGACCCAATCCCAAAACATGACAACGCCACGCGGTTGGGCTTCCCAAGCAGTGGAGGCTCACGCGGCATGGAACGTGGAAGCTGTGCATGTCGTTTCCGAGGCGCGGCTGCAACTGCCCGAGAGGATTCTGGAGGCCTCCCGGACAGGGTCCCTTGGACGTGTGTGGCCTTGGCAGCAAAGACTGATCCTGACCGGCAGCCTCCCTTGTGCCCTCAACTCAGCCCTTCGGGGAGACCACTGCCCTGCTGTGGGTTCGGCGCCTGGAGCCTCCTGGCACCTAACCCTAACCCTAACCCTACCGCAACCGTACCCTCCACCGAAACCTAAGCCGGTCTCGAACCGTCACCCTCCACGTGAGCCGCCCCGTCGCATGAGCCCTCATGTCAGCCGTCGAGGTAGATCGCAAGGCCGGAGTGCTTCGGCCATGGCGACGTCCCTGGACCGAACCCTAACCCTAGGTAAGGCACTCTCCCCATGGGGACCCAATCCCAAAACATGACAACGCCACGCGCCTGGGCTTCCCAAGCGGTGCAGGCTCACGCGGCATGGAACCTGGAAGCTGAGCATGCCGTGTCCGAGGCGCGGCTGCAAGTGCCCGAGACGATTCTTGAGGCCCCCCGGACAGGGTTCCTTCGATGTGAGTGGCCTTGGCAGCCAAAGACTGATCCTGACCGGCAGCCTCGCTTGTGCCCTCAACTCAGCCCTTCGGGCAGACCACTGCCCTGCTGTGGGTTCGGCGCCTGGAGCCTCCTGGGACCTAACCCTAACCCTAACTCAACGTCACACCGGGACCCTCCATCGAAACCTAAGCCGGCCTCGATCCCTCCACGTACACTTGAGACGCCCCGTCGCATGAGCCCTGACTTCACCCCTTGAGGCAGATCAAGAGAGCGGAGTCGCTTCGTCCCTGGCGACGTCTCTGGACCGAACCCTAACCCTAGCTCAGGCGCTCTCCCCATGGGGACCCTATACGAAAATCAAACAACACGACGCGCCTGGGGTCCACAAGCAGAGCAGGCTCACTCGGCATGGAACCTGGAGCGCAACACGTCGTTTCCCAGGCCGGGCTGCAGCTACCCGAGTGGATTCCTGAGGCCTCCCCACCAGGGGCCATTCGACGTGTGTGGCCGTGGCGGCCAAAGACTGATCCCATGCGGCACCCTCACTTGTGCCCTCAACTCAGCCCTTCGGGGACACCCCTGCCCTGCTGTGGGTTCGTAGCCTGGAGCCTCCTGGGACCTAACCCTAACCCTAACCCTACCCCAACCGTACCCTCCACCGAAACCTAAGCCGGTCTCGAACCCTAACCCTCCACTTGAGCCGCCCCGTCGCATGAGCCCTCATTTCAGCCGTCGAGGTAGATCGCAAGGCCGGAGTCGCTTCGGCCCTGGCGACGTCCCTGGACCGAACCCTAACCCTAGCTAAGGCCCTCTCCCCATGGGGACCCAATCATAAAACATGACAACGCGACGCGGTTGGGCTTCCCAAGCGGTGCATACTCACGCTGCATGGAACGTGGAAGGTGAGCATGTCGTTTCCGAGGCGCGGCTGCAACTGCCCGAGAGGATTCTTGAGGCCCGCCGGACAGGGTTCCTTGCACGTGTGTGGCCTTGGCAGCAAAAGACTGATCCTGACCGGCAGCCTCGCTTGTGCCCTCAACTCAGCCCTTCGGGCAGACCACTGCCCTGCTGTGGGTTCGGCGCCTGGAGCCTCCTGGGACCTAACCCTAACCCTAACCCAACGTCACACCGGGACCCTCCATGGAAACCTCAGCTGGCCTCGTTCCCTCACGTACACTTGAGACGCCCCGTCCCATGAGCCCTCACTTCAACCCTTGAGGTAGATCACGAGACCGGAGTCTCTTCGTCCCTGGCGACGTCTCTGGAACGAACCCTAACCCTAGCTCAGGCGCTCTCCCCATGGGGACCTTCTACGAAAATCGGACTACACGACGCGCCTGGGGTCCACGAGGAGAGCAGACTCACTCGGCATGGAACATAGAGCGCAACCCGTCGTTTCCCAGGCCGGGCTGCCGCGACCCGAGAGGATTCCTGAGACCTCCCCGACCAGGGGCCAATCGACGTGTGGGGCCGTGGAAGCCAAAGACTGATCCTGATCGGCACGCTCCCTTGTGCCCTCAACTCAGCCCTTCGGGGAGACCACTGCCCTGTTGTGGGTTCGTAGCCTGTAGCCTCCTGGGACCTAACCCTAACCCTAACCCTACCCCGAACCGTACCCTCCAACGAAACCTAAGCCGGTCTCGAACCCTAACCCTCCACTTGAGCTGGCCCATCGCATGAGGCCTCGTTTCAGCCGTCAAGGTAGATCGCAAGGTCGGAGTCGCTTCGGCCCTGGCGACGTCCCTCGACCGAAATCTAACCCTAGCTAAGGCACTCACCCCATGGGGACCCAATCCCAAAACATGACAACGCCACGCGGTTGGGCTTCCCAAGCAGTGGAGGCTCACGCGGCATGGAACGTGGAAGCTGTGCATGTCGTTTCCGAGGCGCGGCTGCAACTGCCCGAGAGGATTCTGGAGGCCTCCCGGACAGGGTCCCTTGGACGTGTGTGGCCTTGGCAGCAAAGACTGATCCTGACCGGCAGCCTCCCTTGTGCCCTCAACTCAGCCCTTCGGGGAGACCACTGCCCTGCTGTGGGTTCGGCGCCTGGAGCCTCCTGGCACCTAACCCTAACCCTAACCCTACCGCAACCGTACCCTCCACCGAAACCTAAGCCGGTCTCGAACCGTCACCCTCCACGTGAGCCGCCCCGTCGCATGAGCCCTCATGTCAGCCGTCGAGGTAGATCGCAAGGCCGGAGTGCTTCGGCCATGGCGACGTCCCTGGACCGAACCCTAACCCTAGGTAAGGCACTCTCCCCATGGGGACCCAATCCCAAAACATGACAACGCCACGCGCCTGGGCTTCCCAAGCGGTGCAGGCTCACGCGGCATGGAACCTGGAAGCTGAGCATGCCGTGTCCGAGGCGCGGCTGCAAGTGCCCGAGACGATTCTTGAGGCCCCCCGGACAGGGTTCCTTCGATGTGAGTGGCCTTGGCAGCCAAAGACTGATCCTGACCGGCAGCCTCGCTTGTGCCCTCAACTCAGCCCTTCGGGCAGACCACTGCCCTGCTGTGGGTTCGGCGCCTGGAGCCTCCTGGGACCTAACCCTAACCCTAACTCAACGTCACACCGGGACCCTCCATCGAAACCTAAGCCGGCCTCGATCCCTCCACGTACACTTGAGACGCCCCGTCGCATGAGCCCTGACTTCACCCCTTGAGGCAGATCAAGAGAGCGGAGTCGCTTCGTCCCTGGCGACGTCTCTGGACCGAACCCTAACCCTAGCTAAGGCGCTCTCCCCATGGGGACCCTATACGAAAATCAAACAACACGACGCGCCTGGGGTCCACAAGCAGAGCAGGCTCACTCGGCATGGAACCTGGAGCGCAACACGTCGTTTCCCAGGCCGGGCTGCAGCTACCCGAGTGGATTCCTGAGGCCTCCCACCAGGGGCCATTCGACGTGTGTGGCCGTGGC